>NW_019396358.1:295631-323177 GCF_000591075.1 Eurytemora carolleeae | reverse complement strand
CCCCCCGGGGAGGGTCTCGGAGACCCAAGAATTCCAAAGTGGGAAAAATCGGAATGCTGTAATACTATTAAAATAATATTGAACAAGTTTGTAATAATCGTTTATAACCTTTTTAAAATAAAAAAATTATTAAAGACGTCAAAAATATTTTTGATTGTATATCCTGAGGCCGAATTTAAAGAGCTTGAACCGCGTGAACATCGTTTTTAAACTAAAATTTTAATCAGTTTCAAAATTTTTAATTAGAACCGGTTGTTAGCGCCAGCGGTTCAAATTCTTTAAATTCGATCCCAGATTTATAATACGTATATGGACCTGAGTTTGTTAAGCTTCTGTGGGGATATTGGGAGAAGACATCTTACTATCTCCAGACATATAACAGAAACATCTAATCAATCAATCATTTTATTCAAACAATTCAAATTCAATTAGGGAGTGGGATGTTACACTGTAATGTTACACTCTACCAACTTCCCCAAGAAGATATTTTACCATGAGCCACTTCTTTTACTTTGCTAGTTAATGGGCAACTGTAAGAAATAACCTCTTTTAGTCTGTTTGTACAATAATACCCAGAGAACTGTAGAAAAGAAAGACATTAGAGCAATAGTGCATTTTATATAGTTACAAAGTAAATAGATTACTAGCCAGTTATTAAATCAGTTATTATGTGAAATGGGTCTGTTACACAACGTAATGTAATATTATTGAACTTATTAAGTACTAGGCTTCATCTTCTATTGAAATTGTGAACAAGTTCTTTTTGTTTACATTTTAAAACAAAGAAGAAAATTTTTTGCGGATTTAAAAAAAAATCGCGGATTTTCAAGAATCAAATTTTTTTTTTTACAAAATTAAAAACCTTTAAAACACACCTTTTTTAAAATTTTTATCATTCATTAACCTTCCCTGTGGTCACATGATGTCCCACAAAAATTTGGGCCCGATCGGTTCAGCCGTTTTGACATTTATTGGATACAAACAAACAGAATAACTTGAGTCTTAAAGTCGACTTCCTTTTCCAGAGTTTTTTGATTATCACTGTATGCTTGGTTTACCAATTCTAAGTTGAGTGGGTAACTTTTATAGCGAAAGTTTAGTACCAAGACAACACTAGTTACAATAATAATTTACGGAGTTAATGAAAAAAATTTGGGAAAAATACAAGATAACTTGATATACATATTGTTATCTTGTGTTTAATGCAATTTACAGTTGAATGGATTTAAAGAGGTACAAAAAGGACGACCACAAAACTTTAAACTAAAATAATTCGAAAGTTGAATTTGTTAATATGTACGAAAAATGGTCCGCTCAATAATTTGACACCGAAAAAACTGTATGTAAAAAGTCTGCATATTTTCTATACAGTCGTCTCATTCTTTGTGGGTAACCCTAGATATCCAGATAAAATGAAAATGCCAAAAATGAAATAAAATGACAAATTCCTTTGTTCTGATTGGTCAAGTATGAAAATACTCCTGACCAATCCCAGGCCGCGTTCAGGCGGGCCACCTTCCTCAACAACCAGACCAGGGCGGAGAAGATCTGAACCTCCCTCTCCTCGTCATCACGCGCTCTCTTGGAGCAGGGTTCGGGAGTATCCCATGGGGGTTCAAGGTTGAGGATCAGGGGTTCAACATGCTGAACTAGATGATCACTGAACCTCACAAGGTTACCACAAAGGATTATAAAATCGAACTAGACAAAAGAGAAACATGGATTTTTATCGAAACTTTTTAACTTACGACTCAATTTTTAAAAATTAAAACCTTCTCAAACTTAATTTGGTTCGAGTGTTTGCCAAAAAAAGAATAACCGAAAAAAAGACGAATTATTTTAACTTCCATCTTTTATTAAAAACTGGATCCTAAGGACTGACTAAGATAATATGTACATGGTATGTTGAATGACTTGGATTGAATAATTTAATTTTATAACTGGTCGAGAAAAAATATGTCTAGTAAGATTAAATGTTTATGGAGAAAGGTTAAAAATGTTTTGAGTAATTTTTGGTTCCTAAAATTCATTACCGGGTAAGGGTTTATATCCGTTCATTAAAATAATGTCAATGTAATTAAATGTTAAGTTTAAAAAAGTGGTGAAGACTAACTTCAGGTTTATATCTGCTATTGACAGCCACCTCAACCTAAAACCAATATTTTTCCTTATAAAGCGAAATTTCACCGATAGTAATTTTCCCTTCTAAATATGGTTTACAGTAGTTGAGAAAGGAAATGAAGGTTTATCACCCCAGTTTTAATTGATGCATTCACTAAGACCCTTAAAGGGCACGTTAAATCTTATTCAAAATACAAGCAATGTAATAAAAGAGCTTATCTCACAGCTCAGAGATGTAAATTGGATAGTAATACACCCGCCCAACGCTTTATCCGTCCAACGATACTTCGAACCTACCTGCGCTCAATAGAAAAAAGTTTGTGTATCTGACCTACTGTATGTCCGTTGTACACTACTGTGAATTGGATGAAGACCTTAAGTAGGTCGGATGCACTGCATTTGTAATCGTAGGTCAGATGAACAACCTTAGAAAGTCGGATACATAACATTAGTGGGTCGGATGCATAACTTTTGTAGGTAGGATGCACAAATTTCGTAGGTCTGATGCAGATATTAAGAAGCCGCAGGTTTCGGCCCAGAAATCGTCTCAACCTAACCTCACATATTGGCTATCACTTTGTCAATTTGATATTGCCGCAGCGCATGGCCCCCTAGCCTGTCCTATGCTCAGCGCTCGGCCCAGAATTAACCTTATTTAAAGTCCGACCTAAACAAAGTGTGCATCCGACATACAAAATGTGTTCATCCGACCAATAAAACATGTGCATCCGACCTATAAAAGTGTGCATCCGACCTACAAGTGTGCATTCGACCTACCTTAGTTTGTGTACAATCGGAACATCGATCCTATGCTAGCACTGTCAACTAAATATCTGACAAGATGATCTGCACTTCCTGCGTAGGTCAGATTAACAAAATATAATGTACATCCAACCTACAGCTGTCGTAGGTCCGTTGTTGCAGCAAGTCCGAAGTATCGTAGGACGGAATTGCCGTAGGACCGAACCGAACATTCATTTTACTTTCTCTCTTAAGTAGACATATATTCAATTTCATTCAGAAATTCCAAATTTTACATTTCTCTACATTACTTTGATTTAGTAACCATTTTCTTACGCTCGTATTGTTTTCACCACTCTATCGTAATTTTTAGATCAATTAATGTTTCTCTTCCCTTATTTCTTGCATCTTTGATCTGCTTCGCAGCAGCATGTAATAGCTCTGGTATATCTGCTCTATAGTTCTGTATAATCCAACCTAACTCTGATCCATCCAATAATTTGCGAGCTAACTCTTCCTTCCCTACTCCTACCGCCTCTACTCCTTCCATCTCCTCACTGTTCTGAACAACCATCTCTTAAATATTTTTCATTAACATTTTATCTGAAAGATTGATTCAAGAATGAGTCAAAAAAGAAACGGGTTGAATCGCTTTATTCAGGAAATTTATTTATTAGGTTCGGCGATGATGGTAGTCTTCTCGCTGACGTAGAGACCATCAAGGAACTTCCTGATATCCTTGTTCTTGACCGTGGTGGACTGCTGGATGAGGGCAGCGGACAGGGACACGGCATCAATTGAGTTGCCGAGGACAAGGAGCTCGTCCTTCTGTCCCTTGCTGTTTTCCACGGTGACACCGGGGGCCATGCGGACCTTCCTGATGTACTTCTCTCCCAAGAAGTTCCTGACCTCGATCAGGGTTCCTCCCTCAGTGATGGAGCAGTTGATGGGGAAATGAGCATATACAGCTCTCATCTTGTACTGGAATCCCTGTAATACAGGATTGTTAATATATATTACTTCTTTATGAACTTAAATATTTGTTTAAAAAATATATAACAATTTTTTCATATTTATTATTTTTCTCATATATTGGACATTTTAGCTGAATTGAGAAAAATAACTGGATTATTGGATAAAAATATTAGAAGTGATAAAACCCTGGCATGATTTTAAAGGGCTCGCAATTCTAGTAACTAATCATCTGTGTTTTTACGCGTCGACTGTTTTTTCGCGTACACTTAAAAAAAATTGCAACATTTATTTTTATTTTAAATCTCAAAGGTTTAGCACGTCAATTGAAATTTTTGAATGTGATAAATAGACTTAAACAAAGATAAAAACACAAAAAATCAACTACTAGGAAGTTCTAGAACGAAAATTTGTTTCGGCTTCACCAAAAGCTACCTGGAGAGAAAGCTAGCAACAAGAGTTTTAAATTTAAAAACTTTCCCAAGTTAACAAAAAAGATCTCGAACTTAAGGATAAATCAGCAGTAATTTTTTAAACGAAATAAATGAACACAAACACTGAACTTTAAATGTCACAGAAAAGAACTCCAAAACAAGTCCTTGTTACACTTCCGAAGCGACCCAGTCGAGTAGCCGTGTAAACATGTAGTAAATGGAAAAGAAAGTGTTTAAAACTGAACTCACCAGGGTGACTCCCTTGAAAAGGTTCTTGATGTGGCTGCAGACGGTCCTGACAGCAGCAATCTGCTTCTTCTTACCGAACCATTTCTCGACCTAAGTATCGAAAATAAGTTTTAAAATAACTTGTACGATTTTTAAAATTAATATGCTTGAGACAACTATAAGATGGACACAATAATATTGCAGGACACATCAGAGGCCGTTCCTTCCATGAACTTCATTTGCCGACAACTTGACGTCTACTATATAGGTCGTCAAATGTACGGAGAAATAGCTATCACTCAGATATAAATCTAGAATGAGACATCTAGCGGCCAACATATCGTCCCCCAAAGTACGTGAACTACACGACCACTTTCTATGGAGAAAACGGGCTCTAATAAAATATAGATGCTGGGTTACATCAAATAATATTTATATTTGAGGTGTCGAGTTTTTAGAATCTACTCAAAATCAACATGCTCACTAGTTAAGCCTTGAGGTACCTTAAGAAAAATTTTTTTAAAGGGGATGGTGGAGTTTGCATATTTGATATAAGGGGCCTGGCTTCATTTTTGGTTCAAATCGTCCAATTTTTAGGGTGCACGCCTAATTAGTGTTCGAAATTCCTAAAAATAAAATCAAATTGAACTTCAATGACCTCCACAAGTAGAAAATATTTCAAACTATGGCTTAATGCATATCAAACGAAAGCTAGGAACCCAGGAAATACAGTAGCAGCAACAGATCCAGTGTTTGACCTTTTAATGAGGTCATTTAGGTCATTAGAGGTCGTAAGGGGTCATTAGAAGGCGAAACACTGGATTTATTGCTGCTACTGTATTCCTTGTGTTCCTAGCTTTCGTTTGATATGCATTAAGCCATAGTTGAAATATTTTCTTTTTGTGGAGGTCATTAATGTTCAATTTGATTTGATTTTAGGAATTTCAAACACTAATAAGATGAGCTCTCAAAAAAATTGGAAGATTTGAACCAAAAATTAAGGCAGGGCCCCCTCCCTACATCAAATGTACCAACTCCACCATCCCCTTTAGCTTCAACAACATTTAGGACATTCGAAGTTAAACGACACTTAAGTCTTTTAATTAAACTATGGCCCAGGGCGCTACACATGTTATTTATGTGTTATATGTAAAATTTGGGCTGTTAACTATGGAAAAAAGGATATGAACAAATTAATTAAGTGTGTGCTTAACTACTACGAAAGAAATAAACTTCGTAGAACCCCCACCCCCAATATTTTTTATAACTTCAGAATATTACCTTGATGGTGTCCTTCTTGGGCATGTAGATATCAATGGCCAAGTGCTTGAAGTCCTTGGTCAGAGTTCCTCGGGGCCCCTTGACCGTAATTACTCTAGATTTCACGGAAGCAGTTATTCCCTCGGGGACCGTAACCAGCTCAAAAGCATTAATTTCCTTCATTTTTCTTCTGAAAAGAAAACGGTCAGCAAGTTGAAAATTTCCACGAGAAATCGGGAAGACATTGATCCAGTAATAGAATCCACGAAAATAAGCAATTTCAAGATATGCGTAAAAATCTGCACGACTAGAGGCCATTCCATCCATATATTAAAGCGGTCGACGGGTTTGTCCTAGAGAACGATTTTTGGACCCCCCCCACCCCTCCTATCAATTTTGTACATGACCATTTATTTTTCAGCAAATTTATTATTTATTTAGGGTTAGGTTAGATTCAGACACTTTCTGGGCCGAGCGCTGCGGCCACAGGTTAGGTTAGTTAAGACACTTTGTGGGCCGAGCGCTGCGGCTAGGACAGGCTAGGGGGCCGAGCGCTGCGGCTAGGGGATAGGTTAGTTAAGACAATTTCTGGGCCGGGCGCTGCGGCTAGGACAGACTAGGGGGCCGAGCGCTGCGGCCACATGGTCAATTCTTTCCATGTCCTACATACAAGATTAGTAAATAGTTAGATTTAGGTTAAGACACTTTCTGAGCCGAGCGCTACGGCTAGGACAGGCTACAGGGCCGAGCGCCGGGTATATTCCTGGAGAACGATTTTTGGACCCCAGCCCCCCTCCTATCAATTTTGTACATGGGTCTGACTGTCTTAACTTAAACTAACCCGTGACCGCAGCGCTCGGCCCCCTAGCCTGTCCTAGCCGCAGCGCTCGGCCCCCTAGCCGCAGCGCTCGGCCCAGAAAGAGTCTTAACTAACCTAACCCGTGCCTGCAGCACTCGGCCCCCTAGCCCATCCTGGCCGCAGCGCTCGGCCCAGAAAGTTGTCCAAAAATCTCTTTAGGAAATTACCGCAAGAACACTAATAGTAGAAAACCCTTCTTCGATAAAATACAGGGTGCGTAGCCAAGGTCCCCCTTTAAATGGCTGATGCTTACGGTAAACTTGTTATCTATGCATAACGATTATCCAGTTAATACAATTATCGTAGATGAATTCAACGATAACTAGAAGTTTAGAAAACAAAACCACAAATAATAAGTAACAAATATAGCCCTGTTTTCCTTCACAAATAAAAATGTGGGGTTGTTACAGTGACCCACACGTGCACCATGAATTGAGAATTGCCGCTGAGTACATTTAAAAAGATATCTCAGATGGAAGACGACGAAAGCTTCATGACTGAGCTAGGGTTGAAACGAATCGAGGTTTCGAGGTTACAGTGTTTAATGTCGGTTTCGACAAAGATTTAGAAATGTTAAAAAATTTTGTGCTCCGGTTGAAAACTTGCCCCCTCTTGACTTAAATTCTGTATATGGATTTTCATTTTATTCTGAGTTTTTCTGTACTTTTTCATTTTCAAAATTGTCAAAACTAGCAGTTAATAATTATTAATTACTATCTCATGTTTGTACAGGGTGTCCCAGATCATATAGACCGAGAACGGGTCTAAATTGCGATTTTCGTGACTAATCAGAAAATTTAATTAGAATGAATCATTTTGAAAAATAACATAAGGCTATATAAGAATTTTCTTGCGAAAAATGATAAGTTTCTGAGTATTAAGGAATTTTGGCGTTAAAGATTTAAGATAATCTAATTTGATATAGGACGCTCTGTATTAAAACATTAAGTTAACATTGAATTTGAAAATTATAAAATTTTTAGAAACACGTTCTTTTGGCATAGTTTCACGTAAAGGCGAATATTTAAATGGCGCTAGCAATATATGTAGTTTTGTTCACTGTGTGGTTGTGGCCTTAAATTGTGTCATATTCGTCATATGCGGCTGATATCCAAACTAAATATTCTGAATTTTTAGTTTCCCCAACCCTAGAAGCTTCTCAGATCCTGAGGGGGTAGACAAAGACATTTGCCCTTCGTGCGCTTTATGCCACCCATAGGCGTATATTCAGCTATAAAGGGATATATGGTATGGGGGCTCAGCACCCACTGGACCTGTGAAATCTATGGATTTCAGGGGGTTTTCATGCCACAAGGGGTGCTAAACCCCCGGCCCCCCCGTACAGAAAAATGCNTAGATGTATAGCTGTATACGTCCGTGAGTAACACTGAGGAAGATGAATTCTGACATTATTCTTCAGTCTCTGTGTAGTAAATCCTCTCTTATAAAAAAAAACATGGTTTTGAACTAGAAAATGAAGATATCTCATTCAATGATCCGTGATCAGTCAAAGGTTTAAATGCATGGATACCGTTGGGATTCGGACATGGTTTTAAACTAGAAAATGAAGATATCTCATTCAATGATCACTGATCAGTCAAAGGTTTAAATGCATGGATACCGTTGGGATTCGGACATGCCACATAGAGAGTTACTTAAAGTAGCGTTTACAGCCTCATTAATGAACTATGAAAGGGCGAATAACATTAATAAAAAAACTTAATTGGTATAAATATACTTTTTAATGATCGATAACTTTATGTTTGTTTAAAATAATGTTTACTTAGAAAAATAATGTTTAACTAATTATTCAGAATCATTACTGCAGCTTTCCGAAATCCATACCATGATCCATCCCACCATCTTTCCAATTCTATAATTCATCCCATTTTCTGTCCATTCTTCTGCAGCTGTTTAACCCAACTCACCCATCATTCCTAGAATGAAATCATCTCCTTTATACTATACTAAAATTCACTCTTCTCCCTAAATATGTTCCTATGCCTATTCTAATTAGTTTTTCTTTCAGTTTTTCCATCCGACCCGTTCCACAATCTCCACCCAACCATTCCCTTTGAGTTCCCAGTGGACCAGTCCCAACCTTAACCATAACTACAAATTTTAACTACATGATCTGCCTAACCCGGAATTTTTTTCTCCGATATTTCGTTCCAATTAATATAAATTCCTAGCCCATCCTTATTCAATTGCTCCTATTCCATTTGGTCGGTTGGGTACCCTCCGATCCTATACGTACAGGAAACAGACTTAGATATCTATATGTTTTCAGAAAGCATGTTGTTCTGACCTATAATAACAAATTAGACAATAAAATATGTTATTTAGGTTAAGATGGCAGAACGACCGGGTATTTGACCGAGTTTTAATCTCAAATCCTTAAAATCGCGCGCAAATTAAAACTTCTCCACTCCGATCAAAATGGTCAAAATCTGTCCTTTACTTTTGTCGTGTATCCCTGCTTCTAATTCATTCCTTAAATCTACACCACCACTTCAATCTACAAACATTATAGTTAGATTTCAATATGCAAATCTTTCATTTTGGCAATAATTAATATTTTGCCCCGTCCTTAGAGTTCTTCTGGAAATCTGGACGTGTCCGCTCCTTCTGCCAAAATATAGAAACCTCCCATTCCCCTTCCAGGTCAGGTTAGGTTAAGATAAATAAATCGTCATAACAGGTTGCATAGATAAGAAAACGGAGCTTATTAATAATAATGTTATTATATAGGGTGTCCCAATAAACATGGGAATTAAGTGACGACTTTTTTATCGTCTTCGATCCATATGGAATTTTTTCATGAACACAATAATTGCAGTATTTCAGTTTAAACATCCAATATTGAAAACGTCTGGTCTTGAGATTCAAAATGAGTTAAACCATTTTTGTATCTTCAAAATTGATGAAGATATTGAAAAATGTGTACAAATTTCAATTTATTTAATAAATCAAAATTGTCTTAATATCTAATATCTTCGTCAATTTTTAAGACACAAGAAAGGTAGGCCACTTTTTGGAAAGCTCTCTCTTTCAAACTTTTGAAAAGCTCGTAAGACTTATATCCTCATTTTAATACTTTCTTGGCAATGCATTAAATATCAGAAATCCAAGACGACTTTCAAGTTGCCTCTCAATACCCACGTTTATTGGGACATGCTGTATGTAGTTCCAGGCATATCTAGTAATATATTACGAAATGTTTATTAAAAAATACAAATAACATTTATTTATGAGTGATGATGGTTACAGAAATATTAGGTAATAAATAAATAAAAAAAATACATTGCATTAAAGTAAAATAATAAAAACAAAACAAATAGTATCAACAGTTTAGTAGAGGTAGGAAAATTATTTGTAAAATGTATTTAGAATAGAAGGATCTAGGAATGATAGAAAGGGAGGAGGGAAAGCAGAGAAAAACGGCTAAGAATTGTAATGGGAAAGTGGGGAAAGGATATTTTAAGAAGGATAGAAAGTGAAAAAGGAAAGAAGGTATTGGAGGTCGAAGGAAAAAGGTTGGAGAAGGATGAAGGAAAGAGGTGGGAGAAGGCTGGAGGACAGTGGTGGGAGAAGGATGTAGGAAAGAGGTGGGGAAGGATGGAGGAAAGAGGTGGGAGAAGGATGGAGGTAAGAGGTGGGAGAAGGATGGAGGTAAGAGGTGGGAGAAGGATGGAGGTTAGAGGTGGGAGAAGGATGGAGGTAAGAGGTGGGAGAAGGATGGAGGCAATAGGTGGGAGAAGGATGGAGGTAAGAGGTGGGAGAAGGATGGAGGTAAGAGTTGGAAGAAGGATGGTGGAAGGCAGGAGCAAAAATCCAAAGGAATGAATGCTAAAAGGAATGAAAAGCAGGGGGGGGGGGGAATATTGATAATTGAAAGGATAGGAATAAAAGAAAGATGAGATGGAGGATGAAAGAAAGTTAGGAAGCATTGAAGATTGTAGGGTTGGAATATGAAGAGTAGTTAAGTATATGGTATTTTGGAAGTGTGGAAGGAAAATACTTAATTTGGTTTTTATTCATGACATTTTAATTCTCAGGTTCAGTCTAAGCTGTCAAATCAAACTCTGCTTGTGGAACTAGATCCTGTTCTCTGGGAGGAGGAGCAGCTAAGAAAGGTTCAGGAGCAGGTGCCACCTGCTGAATAGTCCTGGAGGAAGCAGGACGAAGAACTCGAACCTTTCTCCGCAAAGGAGCAGGAGACAACCCGTTAGAACGAATGTGTGAGCCTAGAGAAGATTTGAGAACTCGAACCTTCCTCAACAGTTTTCTGCTGGAACGAGGAGGCTTGGGGACGATCTTAACGAAACCGCGCTGATTAATGGATTCAAGAATATGATATCCGGTCTCATCAGCTCTATACCTGACCAGGTGCAGGGTTCCTTCAGGGTCAACCCAGCTGTACTCACCGGTCACTACCTGATATATATTGAAGGGATTAATAAACTGCAAAGGAAATATAATGGAACAAGGGCGGAAGAAACATGGCGGAAGTCGTAAGAAATATTAATGAGAAATCAAAGGATAAAAAAAACACAATAATATAATTGACCAAAACAATAAACAATTGAATATTAAATATTGAATAAAGAAAATAATGGTATGGAGAGCTCTCAAACTATAAATGCTTAAGAAATTCTAAATAGTACATGTCTAGGGTTAAACAAACAAAAAATATTAGACCTTGGTTTTGCAACGCTTTAATGTAAACGCAGTTTTGAAAATTAATGCAACTTTTAATATTCATATCAGTCTGGATCTATGTGAGTAATAATAACGGAAAAGATCTTAAAATTAAATAGAAGAGCTAAAATATGTTAAATCTAAGAACGTCCATTGAAATGTTTACAATTGTTCCTCATATTATTTTGGCTTTCTAGGAGCGAGAAGAATTATTATCAGAACAATTCTTTTAAAAAGTACATCCAGAGGAAAAATGGCGGACAATTCTTTTAAAAAGTACATCCAGAGGAAAAATGGCGGACGTGTAAATATGAATATTTCTCTGTTGAAACCCCTGAATTAAATATTTTACGGGCAGATGGATCAGGTCGTTTAGCGTGAAAATTTCAGTAATAAATTGAATTAACAAAGTTCAAATTTGCAAATATTCAAAACCTTACTATTATGCATTTTCGCATTGATATACATGACATGTCTCATAAACCCACTGTTAAACCTATTAAATCCTTTAGAATTTTATCAAATTTTGCTGAGTCCTTAAATATTTTATTATATAATACTATCAAATTCTAATAAAACTGATTAAATTTCATTAAATACAATAATAACTAGTTATTACACTGTTATTTTGATTCGCAGTGTTATAAAGTGTTTGGACAGAAATTTTCTCTTTATCGAGAAGATTCAAGCCTTTTTAGAATTAATTTTTTCCCGAGCTATAGCGAGAGACGAAATATAATCTAAAAAGTCGAGAACCTTCGAGATATAGAGAAAATTTAATTCCAAAAACTTTTTAACACGTGGGGCCAAAATAAGTGTTATAGGTAATTTTTTGAAACGTTTGTGTACATGTCTTATTTCAATGACTATTTCTATAGATCAAATAAGCTTTGAAACAAGCAGAAGTAAAAAATAAAGTTGATTTCATTAAATGATAAAGGTAATTAAATTGTATTAAATTCTAAATCATACAATGAATCCTGTATCTTAGATAATTAATTAAAATAAATAAAGAAGTTGCATTTACAATATTATCATGCCTCAATCCCCTTTATTTATCCCCAAGTTTATTCTGTACATAACATTATTCAAGCTTGTAATAGGGTATTAAGTTTATACATTCTATAGTAATACCTTGAGCACAAGTAAACCATTATACTCATGCTAATCTTAAACTTATTTCAGTTCTTAAATTCAGGGAAACATGCATCAAGATTAATAATCAAGATTATCATGAGATTTAAAATATATGAATTCATCATGTAAATATTTGTATTGTTTATTCACTGAGATCTAGCTAAAAGGAGAAGGTCAAAGGAATTGAGTCTTTGCAACAAATCCCAATTTTCTAATACCTATAAATCTACAACCAAATTATGTAAACCTTAGATATTTCAAACTTTGATTGTTTGATATAACAGAAGTCATAGTTTGAAATATCTAAGGTCTACAACATTGGGTTGTTAAGATATTGGGATTTGAAAACCAGAGTTTGTGGCAAAGACTCAATCCTTATGTGACATTACTTGTACGACTTTGTGACCTCGTAGCCGTTCTAATTAGTTTATCCGGTTACATATTAGAATTTCAAAATATTTTGTTCTTCTCAATATAGCTTTTTAATAAATGGAGATATGATTGAAAGCGCATAAGATTTAAATATTACGTGCAATTCACTTTAGATTGACGTGGTGTTGGATGGTATTTGTTCAATTCACTTTAGTTAGACGTGGTGTTGGATGGTAGTTATTAGTCAACTTTTATTGGTGAGAATTCCTCTGATTTCCCAACTTTAAAAAGTGCAAAATTTTTCAGAAAGAGTAAATTTAAGATATTTTGGGTAATAAAAAGATTAGATATAAAATAATCTTTGCAGTTGTAGAAAATGTCTGGCAAGAAGAAATCGTAAATCTGAGAATTTTACAAGATTAAATATAGGATATTTTTTCAACAGAGAAAATGTGGGTGGGTAATGAAGAAGATCGAATGTTGGATAATTTTGAAGTGGATATTTTGTATATTCTAGCATACAGTGGATATTTCGTGTATTGGATATTCTAGCATACAGTGGATATTGCAATATCTTTAATTGCATATTATATAGGATAAACTGGTTGAAACCTAGTGAAGCTAGCTTAATATCTTTTTATTTGACAGTTTAGCATACTTAGAGTAAGCTTTAAAACCATTCAACCATTAAACTTCTAACCTTGAGTTAACCTTGGTTTTTCAGTTTACGTACAATGAGAACCAAAAAATAAGTTCAATAAATAAATGTTCAAAAAAGATCATAAATAATAAATATGATAAGTTCAGTAAATGCTTGTTCAGATGAGATCATAAATAAAGAAACAGTAGGAAAAGTTTAGTAAATTCGTAAAGATGAGATCATAAATGATGAATTGGAAATTTTGAGTAAATTCATGTTCAGAGACGATCATAAATTATAAATTCTGTAAATGCATGTTTAATTGAATTCATAAATAAAAACAGGATAGGTTTAGTACATGCATGTTCTGATGAGATCATAAATAAAAACAGGATAGGTTTAGCATATGCATGTTTAGATGAGATCATAAATAAAAACAGGATAGGTTTAGTATATGCATGTTCTGATGAGATCATAAATAAAAACAGGATAGGTTTAGTATATGCATGTTCTGATGAGATCATAAATGATAAATATGATAAGTAAGTACAGAAGTTGAAATTGGATCATAAGCATGAGTAAAAGAATAAGTTCGAACAAGGGCTGGAGATTTTAAATGGAAAGGATTAGTTTATAACGGATTTCGTTCATCTAAAGATTCCTGGTTCAGATGAGGAATAAAATACCATAAGGAAAGGTTTCAGCTTAAGTTCAGATTATTGTTGTAATATTAATGATGAATTCAGATGATGAAAGGGACTTTAGAGATAATTTAAAGTGACCCTCCATTTAAAGGGATGGCATTTCGAATTTAAGATAGAAAACAACGATATTTAACTTAGTTTCCAAGATAAAAGTTTAAGGGTATCGATGTGGATCGGACATGTAACTTTTTAAACTGGGGGATCACTTGAAATTACGTCTATACAGTCCCTTTAATTTAAAGATCAAGGATCAATGAAAAAAGTTTAATACAAATACCTGATTATCCATCGTCTGCTGATGTTGCTGATACACCTGCTCTTCTTCATCAGCTACCTAATATATATTTAATCAGTCATCTTCATCTTTATCAGCTACCTAATATGCACTTCTAATCAGTCCTAATCATCTCCATCAGCTACCTTACACATATTTTTAATCAGTTCGCTCATATAAGAAAGAAAAAAGAATAGTACATATCTGATATGTAATATTCTTTTTTTTCATTAGTCCTATTCATCTAAATCAGCTTCCACCATGGATATATTTTAATCTTAAATAACATATCTAATCATTCTCTCAACTGAACGTGCGTAACGTTTTAGGGACAGAGAACCTGATTACTCGTCTCAAACCTGATCAGATTTAATATATTTCCAACAACAAATACTGCTACTATAGCCCCACATACAAACCTGATCAGATTTAATATATTTCCAACAAATACTGCTACTATAGCCCCACATACAAACCTGATCAGATTTGATATATTTCCAACAACAAATACTGCTACTATAGCCCCACATACAAACCTGATCAGATTTGATATATTTCCAACGAAAATACTGCTACTATAGCCCCACATACAAAGATGACAGCACCAGATTCACAACCGTATATAATTAACAGTTTTGTCTGATCAAGTATGAATTAGATATCAGTGTTTTTAATTTTTAAAACTGATTATTTTAAACTGTGGTTTCTCTACTAAATTGATTTGTGCATTTCGACTGCAGGAAGACATAATGGAATAATTTGAATTTAATACTGTTAATCCAAGAAAAACGACAATATCTTCCACATTATTAATCAGATAAAGGTTTCAAGGGGACCGTTGTGAATCGACCATTGACATCTTCTCATGGAGGGTTTCTTGAAATTACGCTTACAGTCTTTTTAAACAATTAAAGTTAAATAAAACAAACGATTACACGATCAGGTTGCTAAGATATAGAAAATTAGAGTTAGAGGTTGGTAATCAACCGAAAAAAAATCAAGAAGGTTTACACTCACTCTACGGTACTTAATATTTACAGTTAAAAGATTAAGTTTAAAAGCAAACACAAAAAATAAGAAAATAAGGCGACGCAAAGCGTTCTTAATTATCTAGTTTATGAAATGTAAAGTGTTAAACCTTATACTCAAAGTTGTAACTTGAATTCTCAATCTCATTAGTCTCCAGGGATCTGTCCTGTCCTAGCTTAGTTGAGGACGTTAAGGATATAAGGACGGTAGTAAATAGGACACGTATCTGAAATATTGAAATATTTTAGGAAAATAATATAAATAAACATTCAAGAAATGGTTAATTATTTAGTTATAAAGTATAACAAAAAATACGAAATAAAGTGTTCAAAAATAAAGGTTGGTAACATCAAGTGTTCAAATCAAGGGATCAACATTTTTATTTTGTGAATCACACTACCACGAGTTTTCCGTTTATTTTTTTTGTGCCAGAGAATAAATTATATTCCTTTTGAACCCATAGCAGCAGGGATAACTAAAGTTAAAGGATTAAATTCACTATCCTACAATTTAAAAGTTGTCATATTGGATATCGAGATCAAGCGTTGTAGATTAGCGCTGTTTCACACAAAAGTTTTGATCTTATAAAGGTTACAAATATTAGGAATGAGAAAATTTGAGTTTGCGACAAATAATCAATTTTATCGTAGATCTCCAGTCTCGTCTGAAATGGTTTCGTGTGAAGTGAATGAAAAAGTCCAATAATGAATTCCACTTGACGTCTCTGAGAAGATGTTGAATTGAAAAGAAGATGGTTGCCACGACCTTGAAGATTTATTGAGGATTTTCAACCATTTTAGATATTTTCCTCCTGGTCAGTTTAAATACTGGAGGGTGGATAACTGAACCTTATTGACCCATTATATCCAGGAGTATAGATACTTCCTTATTGGGTTGGACATGGTCAGATAGATAGAGATACATAGTTTACTGTATCATCCTTCTCTTTTCAAATGTTTAAGGGGTTTAAACCCATTTTAAAATTTTCTACGAAACATGCGTTTATCTTTTTTTTTTATTTGATATTGCAACTTCTTTTAAAGGGGAGGGGTGAGGTATGTTTAATTGATAACAATATTTTAAAGGGACAATTGACAACAATATTTTAAAGGGACAATTGATAACAATATTTTAAAGGGACAATTGACAACAATATTTTAAAGGGGCAATTGACAACAATATTTTAAAGGGACAATTGACAACAATATTTTAAAGGGGATGTATACGTAATTTCAAGTGACCCTCGGCCGGCCATGCGTAGTGTCAATGCCTGATTCACAACGGTAAAAGTTTAGTTTAAAACTTTTATCTAAATCCCTTGGTTTCAACTATAACATTTAAAATTATTTAAATTGCGGCCTCTGGACTCTTGTGACGTACATTCTGTCATAGACATACCATTATCATTCACATTTTTATCTTGTGTGGTGGATTAATATAAATAATAAATGTTGGAGCCAGAAAATATGTTTATTCCCTGGAAATATGATCAATCAACATCCCTCGGGTGTTTATCAAGAAACCTGCACTGTTTGTGACCGTACAATGTCCTCCAGTTTGAGGAAAACCAAGATCACTTAATTTACTTTTTTAATTTAACAGTTCCTTGATTTGGACTTAAAAACAGATTAAAAAGTATTGTTAGGAGAAATAGGGATTAGATCTTCCTGTTAGCACAAGGACGGAATAAACAGTCCTGTTGATTTGAGGTCTAATTAAAACTTCATAAAGGCGAACAGATTTAAAACGTTATAAAGGTACAAGTACGGATAAAAACAGTCAATTTTTAGTTGATATTCTAGCTGTATGCCTGCTATTTAGTTGATATTCTAGCTGTATGCCCGCTATTTAGTTGATATTCTAGCTGTATGCCCGCTATTTAGTTGATATTCTAGCTGTATACCCACTGTTTAGTTGATATTCTAGCTGTATACCCACTGTTTAGTTGATATTCTAGCTGTATGCCCGCTGTTTAGTTGATATTCTAGCTGTATACCCGCTGTTTAGTTGATATTATAGCTGTATGCCCGCTGATTTCTAACGGTCTGTTAGTAAGACTGTACGGATCAAAAAACGTTCTTTCATTTAAACTTTTGTTTGTAATAATTAAGAACAGAATATCATCAAGACTAAGTTTAAACATCCTACTATCTCAAGAAAGCGCAGTTTTGGTTAAAGGTGCAGAATAAAACCGTCCTGCGGGTTTAAAGTGAGGAATAAAAACGTCCGTTGGGCTTAAGATATGGAAAAACGTCCTATAGGTTAAAGGTGCAGAATAAAACCGTCCTGTGGATTCAAGATGAGGAATAAAACGTCCGTTGGGTTTAAGATATAGAAAAAACGTCCTATAGGTTAAAGGTCCAGAATAAAAGCATCCTGCTTTTCCAAGGTCCGATTATCATGGATAACATAATACCACGTGCATGTTTTAGAATTTGTTAAATCTGAAGAACAACAGATCTAGGATGGATTATAAACCAGACCCGGAGAACTGAAAACCTATCCTATAGATATACAGGATAACCAGGAGTTTATCACTAAATTCAGACAAATTTAAATATTCAGCAATACGCCCATCTTTTCTCGTCTTTCTTCCTCTACGTCTCGTCTTCGTCCCTAGACGACACAAAAATATATCGGAAATACACTAAACACCAAGAAATACTGAGAAATGTTGCAAACCCCATGAAAAATACAAGAATGACCTTGAAATACCAGAAAACGTCGCAAATTCTGAAAATATCGGAAATAGTATATACTATATTTAAATTATTAATGTCTTTTAAAGACTGTTTTGGAAGTAATATCCTTGAAATTTTTGTCTTCAGACAGACACACAAGGACTACTTCATGTATATATATTTACCTGCCTGGGAACCCATTTTTACATGGAGCATCCCTTATAAAAGTCAACTTACGCGACATAAAATTTTTAATCCAGGCTAAGGACATTTTTTTGGTTCTACTGAGTTTGAGACAGATCCAATCCAAACATTCAGACAGACACAGAAAGATTACTACTTTATATATATGGATGGATGGATATTCGGAATGTTCATTTACCTAAATTAAAATTGGAATGGAGAAAAACTCTTCAATTTTGGAGTTGAATTTACTACAAAGTCATTTTCTTTTGGAAACATCAATTCTGATTTAGAATTTTTAGGGATTAAAGATTTGAGACATTCTTTTCAGATTTGAAACCTTTTATTCAGATTAGAGACATTTTTATCATATTCAAAACCATCTTTTCAGATTTGAGACGGTTTTTTCAGATTTGAAACCTTTTAATCGGTTTAGAGACCTTTTGATCATAAAACCTTCTTTTTGGATTTGAAACAATCTTTTTAGATTCAAAACCATCTTTTCAAATTTCAACCATCTATACACATACAAACCATCTTTACATATACAAACCATTTTTACACATAAAAACCATCTTTACATTTACAAACCATTTTTACACATACAAACCATCTTTACACATAAAAACCATTTTTACATATACAAACCATTTTTACATATACAAACCATCTTTACATATACAAACCATCATTTACACATACAAACCATCTATACACATACAAACCATCTTTACATATACAAACCATTTTTACATATACAAACTATCTTTACATATACAAACCATCTTTTCAGATTTAAAATCATCTTTTTAGATTCAAAACCATCTTTACATATACAAACCATCTTTTAAGATTCAAAACCATCTATTTAGATTTAAAACCATCTCTTTAGATTTAAACTATCTTTTCAGATTCAAACCATTCTTTTCAGATTCAAACCATTCTTTTTAAATTCAAACCCATCTTTCTAGATTCAAAACCATCTTTACAGATTTAAAACCATCTTTTTAGATTTAAAACCGTCTTTTTCAGATTCAAAAACAACTTTACATCTGCAAACCATCTTTTTAGATTCAAAACCATCTTTTTAGATTCAAAATCATCTTTACAGATTTAAACCCATCTTTACAGATTTAAAACCATCTTTACAGATTTAAAATCGACTTTACATATGCAAATTCAAACCATTCTTTTTAGATTCAAAACCATTTTTTGTTATACAAACCATCTTTTTAGATTCAAAACTTTCTTTTTAGATTAAAAAACCATCTTTTTAGATTCAAAACCATCTTTACAGATTTAAACCCATCTTTACAGATTTAAACCCATCTTTTTAGATTTAAAACCATCTTTCCAGATTTAAAACCATCTTTTTAGATTCAAAACTTTCTTTTTAGATTCAAAACCATCTTTCCAGATTCAAAACCATCTTTCCAGATTAAAAACCATCTTTACAGATTCAAAACCATCTTTTTAGATTCAAAACCAGCTTTCCAGATTCAAAACCAGCACAGATTCAAAACCATCTTTTTAGATTAAAAACTATCTTTGTAGGATTTAAAACCGTCTTTTTCAGATTCAAAATCAACTTTACATATGAAAACCATGTTTTTAGATTGAAAACCATATTTTTAGATTCAAAACCATTCTTTTTAGATTCAAAACCATTTTTACTTATACAAACCATCTTTTTAGATTCAAAACTTTCTTTTTAGATTAAAAACAATCTTTTTAGATTCAAAACCATCTTTACAGATTTAAAACCATCTTTACAGATTTAAACCCATCTTTTTAGATTTAAAACCATCTTTCCAGATTTAAAACCATCTTTTTAGATTCAAAACTTTCTTTTTAGATTCAAAACCATCTTTCCAGATTCAAAACCATCTTTCCAGATTAAAAACCATCTTTACAGATTCAAAACCATCTTTTTAGATTCAAAACCAGCTTTCCAGATTCAAAACCAGCTTTACAGATTCAAAACCATCTTTTTAGATTAAAAACTATCTTTGTAGGATTTAAAACCGTCTTTTCCAGATTCAAAATCAACTTTACATATGCAAACCATGTTTTTAGATTGAAAACCATGTTTTTAGATTCAAAACCATGTTTTTAGATTCAAAAGCATGTTTAAAGATTCCAAACCATCTTTTCAGATTTGAGACAATTTTTTCAAATTCAAACAATTCTTTTTAGATTTAAAACTTTCTTTTTAGATACAAAACCATTTTTACAGATTCAAAGCCATCTTTTTAGACTCAACACCATTCTTTTTAGAATAAGATCCTCTTTATAGATTTAAAACCATCTTTTTAGATTCAAACCCATCTTTTCAGATTCAAAACCATCTTTTTAGATTCAAAACTTTCTTTTTAGATTCAGAACCATCTTTCCAGATTCAAAACCATCTTTACAGATTCAAAACCATCTTTACAGATTCAAAACCATCTTTTTAGATTCAAAACCATCTCTCCAGAATCAAAACCGTCTTTACAGATTCAAGACCGTCTTCACAGATTTAAAACCATCTTTTTAGATTAAAACCATCTTTTTAGATTCAAAACCATCTTTTTAGATTCAAAACCATCTTTTTAGATTCAAAACCATCTTTACAGATTCAAAACTATATTTTTAAATTCAAAACATGGACAACAGAACAATGCTTGTTTAGATGCTAATAAATCGTTTAACTCTAATCTTAATGGGATATCTTTCTAAAAAATTTTTATTTCGCGGCTCAATTTTATTTAATAAAATCTAAATATCTGTTTATTAAAATCGAAATCTATGTTAATTTTTTAAACAACTTTTTATGTTTTGTGTAATGTACACATAGCTTTAAATATCTAAGGTTTACACCATCAGGTTGCACAGATATAGGAATTTATTTTTGTGACAAATACTCAATTCCTTTGTAAACGCAATTTAAAAATAATATTTTTTATTTTTCAGAACATTCTTTAGACTTTATTTTCTTTATTTATTGTATCCTCGAAATTAAAAAGTTTTTACCTTCCACATTGTCCCTCTGCCTGTTGAACACTAATCTGAATAGAGCAGAAGCAGGGTTTATGAACAGTGCACGCTACTGTTGTCAACTACGTGCGTGAGTAGTGCGAAGAAAGCGCCCATGAAGCGCCCTGGAAGTGCAATAAACTCGGAACAATATTCCACGAGAGTTAGATATGCGCGGGAAGGGTCTGAGTTCTGAGTATGCGGCATGGGTTGATTCTGCTTGACCATTTTATCCTCCCTTGACCAGGGACGATCCTGGCGGTGTCTCACCAAGTACTTGACGTAACACTAAGAGGGGGGAAGGGGGGGTATGCATATACTTGCCCCCCTTCCCTCAGAATCTAATTTAACTTTATGTAGAAAAAAACTATTAATCAACATTAGAAAATAAATCTTAAAAACAAAAAATTAAATTTTTTTATTGAATCAACATTATGTTTCATGCTATACTGCAATCTTCAGGATACTTAATTATATATATGTATAAAACTGTGAAATAGAAAGACGACATTTAATTAATCATTCAGTGTATTTGATATTTTTACAAAGCAAAAAGTTTTACTAGTTGCTTAACAATCACTTATTAAGTAAAATGGCTCGATTAACACTGCTGTATTGCATGTTTATGGAACCATCAAAAATAACCTGGTTCTCACTCTTATCAATTTATCATCTTTTAAACACAAGTGAGCAGCTGGCATCATAACATTATATCAGATATGAAAACTAATAGAAATTAGAATATAGATAAACTAACAATTTTTGTTTAATTGGAAATTATACAACAGGGGCGTACTCAGGAATTTATTTATTTCCGGGGGGGGGGGGGGGCTCTGCACCCGTTGAGGCCTGAAAAACCCTAGAAAACCATAGGTTTTACTGATCCAGCCTGTCGAGTACACCTCTGGTATACAATCCATTCCATTCATTTCGGAGAAGTTCAATATTTTTGCAAAAACGAGATTATGATCTCCAGCGGAATGTAGCGAGAATCTTGTAACGTGACATCAGGGATTGGTGTCACAGAAAAATTGCAATCTCCTCAATAAAGAATATTTGCAATGGAAGCTTAAGAATGATTCGTGCAGATTCGCAGATTTGCATAAACTGAAAAGAAACTTATAGAATATTTATGAAATATACAATATACAATATTTATAATAAACTATATACAATATTTATAATATATACAATATACAATATACATTACTTATAATATATACAATAAGATATACAATATACATTATACAATATACAAACTAAATTCAATGTTTTACCTGAACAAGGTTATTTCTTGAATAACACCGGAGATATAAATTCATAGAAACTTTTAAATTTTTGATATTTAGAATTATCTAATTAATCTATACCGCGCAAGCTAATGTAAAAGAAAAAATAATTTTTCGGAAAAAATACGCTAATGGAAGAGAGATGGGCGCCACAAAAATGATCCAGCGGCATGTTATCCAGCGACATGATATCCAGCGGCATGTTATCCAGCGACATGATATCCAGCGACATGTTATCCAGCGACATGATATCCAGCGGCATGTTATCCAGCGACATGATATCCAGCGATATGTGATCCAGCGACATGATATCCAGCGACATGTTATCCAGCGACATTATATCCAGCGATATGTGATCCAGTCGAAACTTGATCCAATTTCAATTTGATCCAGGCGACACATCTGATCCAGTCAACATTTGATCCAGTATTTTAAAAAAAATTAATTTTGATCAAGAGTATATTCCTGATGTGGGTTTAAAAACTAGAAATGAGCGAATTCAGGATCCAAATGGGAAATTTGTTGGAGAAGAAAAGAGGATGTTTTAGTTTAGCTCTCAAAATTACATCTATAACAAATGATCGAATCAAGGCAATGCTGTATTCTGGTAATTTCTTGAATATATATGCGTCTCCAATGTCCAGCAAAAACAAGAACCAGGAAAGAAGAGCTCAATGTTCTATTGAACATACCTGAGCAGTGAGAAAATACTCATCAAGGGATAATTTTCAATCATTTGGAAAATATCATTTTGCCTTAATTTCCTATGAATCAAATGACTAATTTGATTGTTTCGACTGGATCAAATTACTGGATCACTTGTCGCTGGATCACATGTCGCTGGAACACTTGTCGCTGGATCCCATGTCGCCGGATCACATGTCGCTGGATCACTTCTCGCTGGATCACTTGTCGCCGGATCACATGAAGCTGGATCATTTGTCGCTGGGTCAAATCTCATGGCGTTAGAGTGATGAATGAAAGAATTAGATATGAAATGCAGAAGGAAGTAAACCTACAAGAATAAAGGACAGTATATTGTGCCCAGACTTCTAGCTTATTGAAATAAGATACCTTAATAACAGATCTAGAGGGGAACATCTAGAGGAAACAAATAAAGAGGATAAAGGTCTAGAGGAAACAGACCAAGAGAATAAAACTCTAGAAGAAACAGATCTAGAGGAAACTTTGATCTAAAATAGAAAAGAAATAGATTAACTGGTTTCCGAGAGGAATCAGATTTAGAGGAAACAGATCTAGAGGAATCAGATCTAGAGGAAATAGATCTATAGAAAACATAGCTAGAGGAAACAGATCTAAAGGAAACAGATCTAGAGGAAACAGGTCTAGAGGAAACAGAGCTAGAGAAACAGATCTAGAGGAAACAGACATAGAGGAAGCAGATCTAGAAGAAACAGATCTAGAGAAAACAGATCTGGAGAAAACAGATCTAGAAGAAATTGATCAAGAAGAAACAGATTTAGAGGAAACAGAAATAGAGGAAACTGATCTTAAGGAAACAGATATAAAGAAAGCAGATCTAAATTGGAAACAGATATAAGGAAACAGATCTAAAGGAAACAGATATTGAGAAAACCGATTTAAAGGAAACTGATATAAAGGAAACATATCTCAAGAAAATAGATCTAGAGGAAACAGATCTCAAGCAAACGTATCTAGAGAAAACAGATCTAGAGGAAACAGATCCAGAGGAAACAGATATAATAGGAAACAGATCTCAAGGATATAGATCTAGAGGAAACAGATCTAACTGAAATAGATCCAGATGTTTTAGTCCTTGTATTCTGTAAATTTTCGAGACAGAGCAAAAGAAGGTTTTGAGTTTTGACCATTCCTTCCGACCAAATTTGTCCTTCAACAAGAATACAGTTTATAAGGATGGGTAGTGAGGGGGTAGGGTGGTAGGGGGGCTTACGTAAAATGAGGAGATTCCTAGAATATTCCAAGGAATTTTAGACGCACTATTGCAAAGTGGAGACACATTAACATTTTTCTCTGATGACACAGGTCATTTTTTTGCAATCAAGAAAGGAAAGGTTGGGTATGATCGTTATATGATTTTGAAAACTGCTAATTAAATTGGTTTGATAATACAAGTATGCATCAGGAAGTACTCGATCTGAGGTCTGACTTGAAAATCAGTTAGAGCAGATTCCAATGTTTCTTTTTCTGAATTATTCGTATTGTTCTTGATCGCTTTTAAATACGAGGGTCTACTTCTTATGTGTAGACTTTAAAGCACTTTACTTGCTATAAATAAAGAAGAATACAAATTGTATATTATGTATGAATGTGTATAGTGTAGAGTATGTAGAGTGGATGTAATGATTATATTGTCAATACTCAGACCATTAACCACTAAACTACTCTGTAAATCATCATATAATGTTCATTGTACACAAATGCTCTAAATAGGTAAACATTGAAAAAGAAAATATTAGTTATCACTTTTTTCAAATTTTTCTGGATTTTTAAAATGCCAGAAGGAGTTAAATTTTATATGCAGGTTTTTTGGACCAAAAACCAAATTCATATATGTAACTGATTAAATGCAATGCAAACTATGAGAATAGAATATATATTAGAGTGGAATTTACTAGAAAAAAGTGTAAAACGGCCAATTTGTTGTAATGTTTCCATACTGCAGGTACACTTCACATATATAACCTTTTGGGCCCTGGATTCCCTGGAACATAATTTTATAGAAAATCTAAAATTAATATTAAAATAAAACCAAATTATGAAGTAGGCTGGTTTCATAATTGCCCAATGATCATTTCACATAGACTCTATGCCTTTCACTTTACAAACGATGATTTTCTGTAATAGCTATAAATCAAATGATGTTTTTTATTCACCTAATTCATTTTATAAAATTATTTAACAGCTTTAAAAAATTCGAAATTGATATTGTTAGTCTAGGGAACATACTTTATTAATGTACTCTACTGCATATAATTTGTAAACATTTACATGATTTGTACACTTTGAACTCCCTTTCAGGCTGAAAGGGAGTGACAAAATTCATACCGAGGGATTGTCTAAATTCCACTCCAATATATATTCTATTCTCTTTGAATGCAAATGATTATATCGGTACATAATATAATGTACATTGTACTAAAATGTTTTAACTATGTAAATATTTGTTTTAATCACTTTTTACAAATTTAGATAAAAGATTAATTTATCGGTTCTATGAACACTGATACAGGTTTTCTCAACCAAAAACCGAATGCATACAAATAACTTTAAAGCGGCGTTTAGTAGGTTTTTGTTCAATGAACTCAAAAACATAATAAATAAAAACTTATGCAATTTAGTTTTAAAAATGCCATTGGCCACATTGGAAAGAATTTATTTAGCACGTAAAATCAAAACAAGAATACGAGGTTCCAAATCCGTCCCAGTAGTGTTGCATGAATTAAACCTTCGCCTTATATCTAGTAGAAATATATTTGTTTTTAAAATATGGATTCTCATAACAAGGATATCTTCAAATCAAATCAAATCTTATATTTACAGGAAGATAATATGTATATTTTTACAATTGATAATTATCACAAAGATAAATCCTCATGAGGAAATAAGAATCTGGACGGCCAGTAGCTAGGTAGGTAGGACGGTAGGTAAAAATACACATGATGTTAACAAATTTATGCTAAGCCACGCACCTCTGACCATTTAGTAAAAGTAAATTCAACCTAATGTCTGACCGCGCCAACCTTGTTTCACCGGCTAGTCATATTGAGTGTCTGTTTTATTTACCCAATGTCCGGGCAACACAGTACAAACTGGGACCGGAAAGGTTAACCCGCCTCGGAAATTCAAATGTATTACGGCTGCCCGTGAAGCTTAATTAACTAACCACCTATATCGTTTTTGTGCAGAGGAAGGTTTGAAGGAACCTCTTTAATTGGAGATTCACTTGAATTTACGTGACAGTCCCTTTAAAGTATTTCGGCCTAGAGATTTTCCAAGGAATTTAATTCTAAGCTCTGGACATTTACTTGAATTATCCTAAAATATATAGAGATACTTTAAACAATAAAACTGGTTTAATTCATTCTAAAACCGGGTGTCCAACATTTTTCAGGGGGAGAAACTTTGAATCTATGTAAGAAAGTCCCGGGAAAAAAAGTTTCTGAAAAAAAACTTGGAAATAAAAACTTTGGAAAAAAGTCCGAATTTTCTCAAGTCCTTGGTAAAAATGTCACTGGAAATAAAGTCCTGTGTTTTGGATTCCTGGGACTTTTTTTCCTAAAATAGTATGGGGGCTGCCAATAAAGTCTCAGGAAATAAGATCTCAGTAAAAAAAGTCCTGAAGAAAATAAATCCGAGGAAAAGAAAAACCTAGAAAAAAGGACTTTTTTCCATTGTGAATCATGCATTTTCACTTGTTAGAGGACTTTTTTTCCGAGGACTTTTTTGTATAAAATCATACTGGAGCCAGAAAAAAAGTCCTAGAAAATAAAGTCTAGAATTGGTAGGACTTTATTTCCGGAGACTTTTTAATAAAAGGACTTTTTTCCTGAAACTTTTTTTCCAAGGACTTTTTTGGCGGTTACCGAAACTTTTGTATCTTTCATATGTATAGCATTATAGCGCTCAGACGGTTTTAATTTCGCTTGGCCGCTGAATATATAATTTAATCCTTGCCTGTACGTTTAGGGAATTAAACCTAATTCCTAAATTTGTGAAGTTTACATTGTATATATCGAGTTTGCAGTCGCCAGAAGCTAAGTGCTATAAAAAACAAAAGTTGTATACGGAAAAATGAAAGTCCCTCTAACTGAAGCTTAACTTTTTATTATTTTTTACTGTCCTATAGTACATTTTTCAAAAGGCTTATACAATGAAGGCGGGCAACTAGGGGGGGGGGGGC
>NW_019396358.1:193102-295615 GCF_000591075.1 Eurytemora carolleeae | reverse complement strand
CCCCCCCCCCCCCCTAGAAATGTTTAGGTAGTGGGCAAAAAATACTTGCACTTCCCCCCCCCCTTGCTTAATGTAAAGTTGCTCGCCTGTACAATGTTTTGAAACTTAATTTTTATTTTTTCAAATGGCCTGATTTGATATTTTTAAATAATTGGCACTAATTACAGTCGATAATTCTTGTTGCATATTATTCGGTTCAGAATTCTTTTTAAATTCTCAAGGGCGTATACAGAAATAAATCTAGGAGGAGGCCAAATATGCGCGAAGTGAAAATTTTTTTTCCCCCTCCGTAGAAGCTCCTATGAGGCCCGCAATATTTGAACTGTAAATTCAAAACATTTGACTTCTTGGCAAAGAGAATAGAATATATATTAGAGTGGAATTTACTAGAAAAAATGTGTTAAACGGCCATTTTGTTGTACTGTTTCCATAATGCAGGTGTACTTCACATATTTGTGCTATATAACCTTTTGGCCCCTGGAACATCATTTTATAGAAAATCTAAAATTAATATCAAAAGAAAACCAAATTATGAAATAGGCTGGTTTCATAATTGACCAATGATCATTTCACATAGACTCTATGCCTTTCACTTTACAAACGATGATTTTCCGTTATAACTATAAATCAAATGATTTTTTTATTCACCTAATTCATTTTATAAAGTTTATTTAACAGTTTATTTAACTCTACTGCATTTAATTTGTGAACATTTACATGATTTGTACACTTTGAACTCCCTTTCAGACTGAAAGGGACTGAACAAATTCATACCGAGGGATTGTCTAAATTCCACTCTAATATATAATAATATATATATAATATAATCTATTCTCGTTGCTTCTTGGATATCAGACATAAGTCTTATATTCTTTAAAGGCACACATAAAGTGTTACCTTGAAAGTACTACTTTATCTTACCTTCAAACAGAACTAGCTGGAAAAAAACAGCAAACTCATTTTTTTATGTTCTTAACTCTTTAGTTTAAGGTTTGTAAGGTGCTATAGCTCTGAGTTCTAGAGGGGTAGGCACTGCTCCCCTTGCCCCCCCCCCCCCCGGCAATCGCCCTTGTAAATTCTGTCTAATTAGTTTTTGTTGCAATGTACAGGGTGTCCCAAAAAACATGGGAATTCAGTGACGAATTCGATATCGTCTTTTTAAATAATTCTTTGATTTAGTATAGTGATACCTAATAGAAAGCTGTAATCTGTAAGAGTTTCGTCTGCTATGTTTACAATTTGTGTGTTTATGTTTTGACTGCATACGGTTGTACTTAGTAAAACAAGAAAATTGCAGTATACAAACAGAGTAAACTTGTCCGTCTTCACTGTTCATCGTGCGGAGACATTATAGACACATCTTTACAGTCTTCTACCCTTTTCAGAAAATAAACTCTAGCAGACATAATAATATTATTGCTTTTGAAATTAGGTATTACAATGCTAATTCATAACAAAGACGATATCGAATTCGTCACTGAATTCCCATGTTTTTTGGGACACCCTGTAGTTGGGATTCACATGTTTCTTTTATTTGATAAACTACACTTCATTTTTACTCACCCTTGATCTTCGCAACCAACTGGGCTAAACCTTAGAAATTTCATACCGTGACATTTTCATCTAACATCATTCAAACATAGTTTGAAATATCAAAAGCCTACAACAGGTTGCAAAGCTATTACGATAGAAAATTACAGTTTAAGAAGAGTATTCAGTTTCTTTGAGGAAGAAAATGGAAAGTTATAAATTCTATTTTGTAGAAATAAATCCGAAAAAAATCTTGAAAAAAACTGGAAAAGTTTCAAATGATCATGCCATGGAAATTAATATTTTAATTTTAAAGTAGACATTTAAATAAAATAAAACGAGTTCAATATCCTTTTCAGGAATATTTACAGAATACTTAAAATAGTTTTAACAAAATTAAAAACTTTTTTAGAAGGAGGGGGGGGGGACTATCTACTGCCCCCTTTATTTTTTTCTAGTCATTGTTACTTCCGTCGTTTACCCGCGCTTGGTATGAATTCATGATTTTAGCTAAAGTGCCCGGCGTACCCCGTGTTATTTCAATTTGTTTTAGCCCTATGTCACCCCTATGTAACCATGGGTTACCTAAAAAAATGTCAACCAATAGCGAACATAAATATATATATATATATATATATATATATATGTATATAAATATATCTATATATGTATGAAGTGAAAAGCTTTTTTATATCGCTATAGAATCTGAATAATCTGTGTGGTATTGTAGGATATATGAAATCTGTAGTATTTGTAGGATTTGCAGGATGTTCTGTACAGAATCTATAGGATATCTGCAATTGGTGTAGAATATATAGGATTTGCAGGATGTGCAGTACAGAATCTATAGTATATCTGCAATCTGTAGAATCTGAGATATCTGCAATCTGTAGAATCTGAGATATCTACAATCTGTAGAATCTGATATATCTGCAATCTGTAGAATCTATTGGCTATCTACAATCTGAAGAATCTAGGATATCTGCAATCAGTAGAATTTGTAGGATTTGCAGGATGTGTATTGCAGAATCTATAGTATACCTGCAATCTGTAGAATCCGAAGGATATATACAATTCGTAGAATCTGTAGGATATCTACAATCTTTAGATTCTGGGATATATCTGCAGGATTTGCAAGATGTGCAATGCAGAATTCAAAGGATGTCTGCAATCTGTAAAATCTATAGGATATCCGCAATCTGTAGAATCTGTAGGATTTGCATTATGTGCAGTGTAAATTTATAGGATACCTGCAATCTGAAGGATTTGTAAGTGTGTTCAGGAAAATTTGATTTTGCTCTGCAGATAAACTTCGTACCCAGAGTACAGGATAATTTCCCATGAGTGCCTCATCTCAGTTCCCTAGAGAGGATTGAAGAGAATCTAATACTGGGACGGAGCAGCAGGAGAACCAGGCTCCATCCAATCTTTATCTCTCTCTTCAATATAGAATATTTATTGTCAGCAGAAAATATATTAAAGTTGTAAATTTGCAAATCTCTGGTTCTTAGTTTTATAATATTTTATTCGGAAAGATAGAAATTTGGGCCAAATATTTAAATTTTGTATTGGCTCAGGTTTCTATTTTGTCTGACAAGTCATTTAAAAATGAGAGGGGGAATTTTTTATGCAAGTTTCCCCATATTTTCTTTTCCTCTATATTCCCTTTACAGAAATATTTTAACCTACTTGCCCTTGACCGTGAAATTTGCTTGAGATTAGTTACAGTCACTTCTTTCGTGATATTAGGTACTTATATGGATTATTTAATAATGGATTATATTAGGTAGGTCAAGGGATTATAATACTAATGGATTATATTAGATAGGTCAAGGGATTATAATACTAATGGATTATATTAGGTAGGTCAAGGGATTATAATACTAATGGATTATATTAGGTAGGTCAGGGGATTAGAAAAAATAAGAAAACTAATAGAAGTGTATAAGATGGTGTACTCCTGAATATATAATGTTTGAGGAACGTAAAGTGTGTATGAGTATACTGTTTACTTTTATACATTCAGGTAGATTCCGACGGTAATCACCTGTCAGAGGATAAACCTCCGTTTCTCTACTCTACGCGTCCCCCCCCCTTACTCTACTCTACTCCTGTCCTGTGTTAGTATACTAGAGGCCTACCACTAGACAGTGACCGGCTCCTGTGTGCAGTATAGTGAACAAACTATAGCTGGGCCTATACTCTGCTCTGCCCAGCTCGCGGCTTTCTAAACTTTCTAGAACTTAATAGTTTAGCACAGGTTTTCACAGCTTATACAGTGGTTTATTAAGTTTAGTGATTATTTAGAGCAACAAGTGTTTTAATTAATAAGAATACGAGAATATCAGAATATTTCTAATCGAACTTAAATCTTTTATCATTCATTATGATGGCCCCGTCTGGGGGTAAGGGGAATGGGCAGGTGTCCCAGAGTAATGCCTTCCAAACCTATCAGGACTTCTCCGCCCTTGAAGACGATGCACAAGCCCTGCCGGCCAACTTCTCCACCGGAAGTGGGTTCGGAGGTAAATAGAAAACATTTTATATTTCTGGTGTTATAAAATCTTCAATCTGTATATTTACGTAGCTTGTCTGTTTGTTTGTTTGTATCCAAAAAACGTCAAAACGACTGAACCGATCGGGCCCAAATTTTGTGTGGGATCTCAGATGACCCCAGGGAAGATCTATAGATGATCAAAAATAGGCCTCCAACAAAATTAGATTTTCAATAAAATTTGAAAATACACGATTTTTTATATAAATCCGCGAACTTTTTTGTTATTTTTTTTAATGTATACAAAGAGAAAATGTTCACTATGGAAACAGAAGATGGGCGCGAAGCGCCGTTAAAGCCTAGTTTCATATAAAACTCAGCAATTTATTCATGCATTGGTCTTTGTTATCCGAACTACAGTTGTATTATTCCAAATGATATATATTAGATTAAGATTGTAAACTTTTCTTCTCTCCAAAATTGAAAAGTATCTGCTTTCAATTTATTGTAAGAAGCAGTCGACGTACTCTAAAGGGTCTGTTGACGTACTTTAAAATGATCCTTTATTTCAGAGTTACATGCCTGATTCACAATGGTTTGTTATAAAAATAACCTTGTTTTTCTATCTTAAAATAGAAAATTTTAAATTGTGTCTTCTCTTCAAAATTTAATTGCGTATTTATACAGCAAAGACAAAGGATATCGACAAAAATAAAAAAATAAAGCGATTGGGAGTGTACAGGGGTGTACACTGTACAGGAGTAACAAGTTTATGTTTGGGGATCATAATTTGTTTGGATTTTATCAATAAGCTGATAAAAATTGCGGAACTAAAAAGTGATATTGAAAAATAACATTTTCGATGATGATACAATAAGTATTGATAAAAGGTTTCTAAATGACGGCCGAAATATTTCCTGCGATATGCTTTCTTCCATTTTGTAAATATTATATGTGTTCTTAGTTATCTTTTATCAATATAATAAAGCTCTTCGCTCATATATATACTAGCCGAAGTACCCAGCGTTGCCCGTCGAATTAAAAAAAAAATTTAAAAAAATTTCGAATTTAAAAAAATCGATAGGTTCCCTTAAAAAATCCAGGCAATTTGGTTTAGCCGTTTAGCCAGCTATAGCTAACATATATATATATATACATACATACATACATACATACACCCATACATACAAATATGTATATATGTATATGAGCAAGGCTTTTTATTATATTCATTTATATATATGTTAGCTATAGCTGGCCAAACGGCTGAACCAAATTGGTTGAATTTTTTTAAGGGAACTCACTAGTACCCAGGGGGTAACATTGGCTAAAAATTAAGATTTATTTCTTTAAGGGTTTTTCTAAAAATCCACGGAAAATGCCGGGCACAGAAGCTAGTTTATCGAATAGATATGAATTCATGGATGGAAGAAAACAAGATTTAAAATACCGTTTGTCCCTTCTATATCATTCCTGTAATATTCCAGTAACTGATGATAATACTAAGGATATTATTTCATCCATTAAACCTTAATTATTCCGGAGAATCCAGCTCAATTGTTGCTGGAGAATGAATAATACCGTGAAAAGAGAGAATTTATTATTTTTTTAGAATTTGACAAAATCTTATTTTTTCAAACTTGATATCTTTGAACTGAATTTCTCGACTGCGGATAAACAGTGGGAGTTTATTCCTAAAGACGAAGACCTAAATGCAATTTTAGATGATGAATCTCAACTGTATTTACATTTTACGAGAGGCATGTCTGATTCTCAACAGTGTCCTTGAATCCTTAATGGGATCAATAATGGACAAGATAACTTAGGTTTTCTAGCTTGAAAAGTTTTAATTCTGTAAACTCCTTCATTGTTTCTGAAGTAAGAAATGCGCCAGTCACTTTTTTTTAGCGAAACCACATATGTAAATAATCAATTTCAAAAACAAAAACGTGGATATATATTCTTACTTGATCAGACAAAGCTTTCGTTGTGAACATTTTGCAACGGTTTGGTCTTTTATTCAACTTCATTAACTCACAAATACATTTTCGTAGCCCTTGACATATATTAGTAATTGGCAAAATTATCATAGATGCTTTTGCCTAAAGCTTGTAACATTAGAATCTCTAATTGAAGAATAAATGCTGAGGTGAAAGATCAAACTGACAATTTCCAAAGATCCCGGTAGAAAGGATCCTGAAGGTTATATCGGAGAAATGCACATTATGCATATTATATTAGGCAGCGAATGCATACAGATGCATGTATGATGTGATTTCTTGTTGGTTGCTTTACGCCTTCTTAAATAATTTTATATCTTTAAGTTTTGAGAAACCTTAACTTTTTAAACCTATTCGATAGCGGATTAAAAAGAAAAATGAAAGGTTGTCGGATTAAATAATGAAAGGGAAATATGACGAATTAAATAATAAAATGAAAGGAAGGTACATATAGCGGGATTAAATAATGAAAGGAGAGAATAGCGAATTGTATGATAAAAGGCGAGAATAGTGGATTGTATAATAAAAGGAGAGAATAGTGGATTGTATAATAAAAGGGGAGAATAGTGGATTGTATAATAAAAGGAGAGAATAGTTGATTGTATAATAAAAGGAGAGAATAGTGGATTGTATAAAAATGAAAAGGGAGACGGATTAAATAATAAAAAGAGAGACATGGTTAAATTAGGAAATAAACGGAATTTTAAAAACAAGAGAATATAAGTTTATGTTAAAATATGTAGTAAATCCTAGAGACTGGAGAGTCCATGGAGATAATAAAATGTTCTGGAATAGTATGCACACTGCACACTAATATAATAAAATTTAACTGCACTATTCATGGAGTTTATTATATTAAAACTATAGAAATAGAAAGCTCTATTCCTACTTCTTTCATCATTCCGTAATTGTAATTTAAAATACACTTGTTAGGAATCAAAGCATTATTTATATAAAGTCGTCGTTATTGTATTGATATAATCGACGACCTCTGTATCTATAGTTATACTTTGCTTGCCTGGTTGTTTATTTGTCCTTTTATAGATGTTCAAAATTGCAAAAAGGAATTGAGTTTTTGCCACAAACTCAAATCTTCTTATCCCAATATCTTTGCAACCTGATGGTACAAACCTTTGATATTTCAAATTTAGATTACTCTATCTATAAGTATCAATAGTTTTAAAAATATAAGGTCTACGACATTGGTATACAAAGATGTAGAGATTAGAAAATCAGAGTTTGTGGCAAAAACTCAATTCCTTTGTGTCCAAAAGTTTTTGATTTTTTTAATTTGAAAATGCGCGATAAAACAATATTATTAAATTCCCGAACTTTTTTTATTGATATATATATTGTGCAAAGAAAAGATGCCCCACAGATAGAGTCACAATTAAAATTGAAACAGAAGAGTCTTAATCTATCAAAAGTACGCACCTCTGCCCCTTTAGTAAAAGTAAATTCAACCTATATGAAGCATAAATTCTGACCGCGTCAACCTTGTTGCACCGGCTGTCCATAGAGCTAGGTACAGTACACACTGGGACCGGAAAGGTTGACCCGGCTAGGAAATTCAAATGTACTACGGCTGCCCGTGAAAGGTATAAAAGTAATCGGAAAATATGATAAATAATAAAAAAATAAAAATCATGATTTTAACAATTATTTGTATAAGTTAGCATCTGTTTCTTGGTTTTTTTTTTGGCTCGTTGATTTTTAAATTTCCCGTGAAGAATAGATAAAAATGTTGGCAATTTAAGGTTTTCACAAAAAAAGGGGTTTCTTCAGTATCTGAAAGGAACAGCTTATTAAAGACACGAAGGTTTTTTTTCTAATTAGATTTTACATATTTTGGAGGTTTAAAACGTTCTTATTTTCAAATTTATTTTTGATCTTTTATAATAATTAATTTAGTAGAAAATATATTTAATTTATAGATCTCTCAACTGACATTTAAATTCTAATTTACTTTAGGATACTTAAAATACTTAATACTGTTAAAGGGAGTGACCGGCTATGTAAGGTAGTTGAACTGAGGACGCAGTGTTGTCGAAAACTTCTTTAGGATTCATTTGAGACATATTTCACTTTTTAAAGATAGAAAATCTGCGAACATCTTTGTGAATAACGAGAAGCTAGAATAATGAGATAATAGAAACTAATAATTGAACAAGATTACTTATTTTCGATGATAAGATTAATTTTTATTTTCTCAAAATGTTCCTAAACATGACGTCTGTAGTTTATTGTAGAGTATTTTTACATTTTATGTCGTCGTTAATGAATAATTTTAAAAAAAACTAATTCTGAAAGCGTATCCACCCCCAAATCAGGAGTTTTGAACGTCAAATTTGCGCTCAAACTCAGGATTTACAGATCTTTAAAAAGTGAAATATGTCTCAAATGAATCCTATAGAAGTTTTCGACAACATTGCGTCCTCAGTTCAACTACCTTACATAGCCGGTCACTTCCTTTAAAATGCTAATTTTAAAGATAATTTCTTGTAGAATTCTTACCATCATTTTTAAATATAAATATTGTCTTGTTGAACAACGTGTTGTGCAATCTGATAAGTAGAAAATTCATGATCAAACTTTTAGATACAGTGAAACCCTTAATAACGAATACATCGGAAGAATTTATCAAATGCCGTCTTGACAATTTATCAATGATCTTTATACTGTATTACGTAAATTTCAGTATTTGCGAAAATAAATAAATAGCCATGAATAATATGGGGGAACAGTTTTAAAGAGTTCCATATAATCATTTAACGTTATTAAGGGTTTCACTGTATGAAAAAGTAAAATTTTTTCTTGGTGTCATGGAAACTATTTTTTTTTATCAATTCCTATTTAAACAAATATATATGTATATGGTACATGGTACTATAGCTACACTGATGGATAACATATCCTACTCTTGTTAATCACATACCCCCTTTTCATTTCACGAAAACTTCCTTTAAGTTCAAATATTTGCTCCGGGACCATTTGCAATACTTATATTAGATTATATATGCATGCATTTCTATATCTAGTTTAAAGTTTCATCTTTTTATTCATCTACTTTTCAAAGTAAAACATAAATTGATAAATTGGAGGGATACAGGGGATACTGGAGGGATACAGGGGATACTGGAGGGATACAGCTGGAATACTGGAGGGATACAGGGGATACTGGAGGGATACAGGGGATACTGGAGGGATACGGGGATACTGGAGTGAATCCAGAGGATACTGAATAGAACTTTAAAACATTGCATCAATACTTTGCTATTTTACAGGTATCAATTTAAAGCACTCCTTGAGTTTAAAACTTAAAGTTTAAACTTTCAAATAGAATTTCGATATCTAGGATTTTATCGACTGTAAAACAAATTTACCAATGACTGCAACAGATAAATGGTTCCAATTTTATTATTAAAAAACGTTCTCAAAAGATTTTTCCAATTTTTCAAAGATTTTTCATGGTGTCATCAGGATTAAGAAATTGTAAGAATAATTAAAATCTTTAAAATATTGAATACATCTTACAGTAAAAAACTGTAGGATTCATATAAATGTTATCAAGTCTGATGAATCTTGGGGTAAAATAATATTAGATTTAATAGATTTTTTGTTGGATATAAGAGACAAAAACAGTTAAAAAAGATATCTTCAAACTTATTATGCTAGCCTTAGAGGGCGCTTCGCACCCATCTTCTAAATTAATTGTGAACATGTTCTCTTTGTGTACATCGTAAAACAAAACAAAAATAATTCGCGGATTTTCACAAAAAATTTCGTGGATTTTCAAAATTTTAAAAAATTTAATGAAGATCGAATTTTGATGGAGACAAATATTTAAAATTTCAATCATTCATAAACCTTCCCCATTCCTAGATGTCCCACAAAAAATTTGGGCCCGATCGGTTCAGCCGTTTTGACGTTTATTGGATACAAACAGACAGACAGACAGACAGACAGACAGAAAAACAGACAGACAAGCCAAATTTATATATAGATATATTATTTTTTCAATCCTCGTTTACAGTCCTCCATTAATACTTCCTTTCATACTTATTCTAAATATGCATGTATTCTTAAATATCTAGATATTTATTTAAAATCCGATAGTATACATAATAATTATGTGTAATTACATATAATAAAAATTTTAAAATTTTACATATGTTACGATGTTACATCTTTGTGGATTGTTTTTTAGATAAAAATAATTTTGATTCAATTTAGAAATTACAGCTCTATATAGGAACATTTCTGAGATGTAATTTTTCATATATAGTTTTATTAATCATTTATCTTTTCCTTTATTCATTTATTCATTTTTTATCATTATTTGATCCATTTACATTTTTCTCACTCTTAATTTATCAAATATATTTAAAGTATGTGCAAATATCATTCGAAACTAACTAGATTTAAGTCCTGGATGTATCGAAGATGTTAAGATCAGATAATATCACCGTGATGGTTATATAAGATTGCAAAGTTTTCGTCTTGTATTTTAGCAATTATTGAGAAAGGTAGCAAGCTGAATTTTGATTCATTTTCAGGAGGATACCATGATGCTGCGTATGATGATGAGTACCCTGAGCATCAACCCTATCCTCATCCTGGAATCCGAGGACTACAGTACGGTGGGGATGGTCGACAGTACGGAGCTGGAGGAGATGTTATTCCACAGTGGGGATTTCAGGGAGAACAGACTGCTCTTACAGATGATGAAGTTGATGATGTGGATAACAGAATGTCAAGGTAGTCTAGGAAATAACATAATGTCAAGGTAGTCTAGGAAATAATAGAATGTCAAGGTAGTCTAGGAAATAATAGAATGGGTAGTCTAGGATATAACAGAATGTCAAGGTAGTCTAGAAAATAATAGAATGTCAAGGTAGTCTAGGAAATAATAGAATGTCAAGGTAGTCTAGAAAATAATAGAATGTCAAGGTAGTCTAGGATATAACAGAATGTCAAGGTAGTCTAGAAAATAATAGAATGTCAAGATAGTCTAGAAAATAATAGAATTTCAAGGTAGTCTAGTCTAGAAAATAATAGAATGTCAAGGTAGTCTAGAAAATAATAAAATATTAAGTGAAAAGAGGTCAAAGGCGTAACTAAACTCTAGGATATTTTTTTAGTGGAATTTTTAATCAATTATTCACCCATTGCAACTCACATTCCTTTATCACTAAATGCTCTAAAGCCTCGAGGAGAAAGTAAAAAGAAACTAGAAAACTTTCTTTGCGAAGTATACTTTTTGTAACTTTGTTATAATGCTTAAAACTGACCCGGCAATTTTTCAGCCATAGTGGCTAGTTAAACGAAAAAAAACAATGACTTTTGGCAAACAAAATTTTTTTTTGTCATTTAAGGCCAGTTAGGGAAAGGAAGATAGCGGTTTACTGCTATCTGGGATTATAGGGAATTCTTGTAATGTTTTAGATAAAACTAATTCTTTCTATAGAGCTAGAAAGGCAAATAAACTATTTTTTATTTTTACTTAGTTAAACAAACTGATTTTTGCCTCAAACTTAAATTTTCTAAAACATTTAGTTTTACAACCTGATGAGAATTCAAAGTTTTCAACGCTTGAAATATCAAAGAAATTAAGACATCAGATTGCAAAGATGGATATTTGAGTCGAGTTATCAGGCCCTGTAAAAAATTTTGAAATAGAGCATTTCTTTATTCAGATAAAAACACCGTAAAAATAAAAATATTTAATGAAAAAATCTTAAATGAGAAAAGTGTATTTTTAGTTACAAACCTTCGCCACGCACTTTCAATTCCAAGTTTATCAAGAAAAGCACGGACAAGTTTTTTTCTCCGAAATACATGATCCATTATTTGTATTTAGATTGTCGGCTGATCAAAGACAAAGATCGCAGAGTAGTAAACGGTACCAGGAGATGGAACGGGAACGAAAACGTCGGCAGCTGAAAACTGCTTCAGGACCGGAGAAAACTAGTTTCTTTCAGGTTAGATTATCAAATTCTCCTCACTTATCTACACTTATCCTAGAAGACATATCTTGATATTCTCGTTTTGAGACCTCCTAGTTTCTCCTAGTTTCTCGTAGTTTCTCCTGGTTTTTCCTGGTTTCTCCTGGTTTTTCCTGGTTTCTCTTCATTTTTCCAGNCTCATGGTTTCTCATGGTTTCTCATGGTTTCTCATGGTTTCTCCTGGTTTCTCCTGGTTTCTCCTGGTTTCTCCTGGTTTCTCCTGGTTTCTCCTGGTTTCTCTTGATGTCTCTGATTTCTCCAAGTCCCTGATTTCTCCTGGTTTCTCCGTGTACCCCCTGGTTTCCTTGGATTCAATTATCTTCTCCACGTCGTGTTTTTGTTCGCTTTATAAATATTTGTCCAGGAGCTTAATATAATCAACTCAGTTTGCTCAAGGAAAATATAACCTTCCTTCCATCCTGCCACACTTACACTTTTTATTTATTTATATTCTCAAATAAATTAATTTATATTTTTATTTATCATAAGTGCAGTGAGAACCAGAAAACGACTTTTAGAGAAAAGTTAGGATTTTAAATAGTATTAGACACTGCTTCAATTGTGCAGTGTAAACAGGCCCATTTTACATAATAAGATATTTAATAAATTACTAGTAAAACTATATTTGCTTTAAAAAACATCTAAAACACTTCAGTATTGCTTTACTGAGGCCTTCTTATTGACATTCTCAATATGAAAATTAGAAATTACATTACAATTTCTTATAAACCGAATTGTTATTCATGTAAGACTAATTAAATAGGTTTTAATATGTTTTGATATTTGTCTTGTACATGTCAGAAAATTATTTTAAAATCTAGTTATTCTAATAAATGTCTAAACTATTTTGCATAAGATAAAATCGCACCCTGATCTCAAATCTATTTAATTGAAATGTTTTGTTATCATTATTGAAGTTAAGTGGAAAAAATAATCAAAACAGCCAAGGGCTATTTTCCACCTAATTGCTTTATACTTTGTACTCTTTAAATAATCATCAATTTGTAATTGTGAACTCGTTCAATATACACAGATACATGTATTTAAGCAATAAACTTTATCTATACCACAGTTTTTGGTTTCCATTATATGAATTCTATTTCTAGGCAACTAAACTATCTCTGATGAACAGTGGTCTGATTCCGTTGAAGAGAGGTGAGAAGGTTTTACGATTTCTAGTTCTTCACTTTAGTACAGTAGTACATAAGTAGAGTTAATCTTTTATCAATCCGATCAGTATATCCCCCACTTTACAACAGTAAACCATTACAGTTTCTCTTCCGAACAGTATATCCCCCACTTTAGATCAACAGTACAGTTTTTATTTTATCTATCCTACCAGTATATCCCCCACTTTAGTAAGTACAATTTCTCTTTTATCTATCCTACCAGTATATCCCCCACTTTAGTAAGTACAATTTCTCTCTTATCAATCCGACCTAGATCATGTTTTCTACGTGATAAATAAGCTGTTTTGAACCAGGATTAAACTTTTTTATTTCGACTAAATTAATAAATTTAAGTAAACAATTCTATTCTATTTCGTTTTATTAGCAGAATTTGTAATGTTACAATACTAAAAGAAATATTTCAACTCTTTTCATAAAAGTTTATAAAATTTTGAACTCTATCTTATTTGAAAACTTCTCTGTGCACTAAACAACGGTAAATTAATTCTAAAGAATTTTGGAAAATTTCCAGTTGAACTAAAATTCTTTGTTTCATTACTTTAACAGCGATCTATCAAGGATACAGGGATACAAGGAAACAGCAATACAGGGATACAGGGATACTGTGATACAGGGATTCAGATATTCGGGGGTATAGGGATACAGGGAATACATGGATACAGAGATACAGAGATGTAGTAAATACCCTACTCCATAAAAGTTTCTCTAACACGTATCTATCCAGGTACAACTCTGATTCTCTTGACTGTCAATGTCAACACGCGGCTACTATCAACGCCACTACCACTGGGCGCGATCTCGTAAGCTATCGATGTCCTCTAGACACTAGCTCGTAACTATCAATGCCAAAACTCAAGGCACGATCTCGTAAGCTATCGATGTCCCTTAGACACTAGCTCATAACCATCAATGCGAAAACTTAAGACGTGATCATGTAAGCTATCCATATCCTCTTGACACTAGCTCGTAACTATCAATACCGAAACTCAAGGCAAGATCTAATAAGTTATCGATGTCCTCTAGACACTAGCTCATAACTATCATTGCCAATACTCAAGGCAAGATCTTGTAAGCTATCGATATCCTCTAGACACTAGCTCGTAATTATCAATGCCAAAACTCAAGGCATTTTCTTGTAAGCTATTGATGTCCTCTAGACACTAGCTCGTAACTATCAATACCAAAACTCAAGGCACGTTCTTGTAAGCTATTGATGTCCTCTAGACACTAGCTCGTAACTATCAATGCCAAAACTCAAGGCACGTTCTTGTAAGCTATTGATGTCCTCTAGACACTAGCTTGTAACTATCAATGCCAAAACTAAAGGCACAATCTTCATTCGTTTAGAACAAGGACACAATTACTCTCTGGCAGCAACCAGTACGGAGTCTCTATATCAAATAATGTATTTGAGGTTTACATGCAACAAGTTAAAGTTTAAATACGTAATTACAATTGTAACCATAACTCTTCCTTGTCAGCATAATATTCTTTGGTATCTTCACCACTTTCCTGTTTCCTTTCAAGGTATTCCTGTTTCTCATTCTCTCTTGTCTGCATGAGTTCTTCTGGTCTCCTCCTCTTCTCACTGTTTCTTGTCTAGTTATTAAGTTATTACTGTCTCTGGCTTTCATCATACTTTTCTTGTGAGAATCTTTTCAATATTTAAAAAAAAACTCCTGTTTCACATCTCTCAAATGCTGATCCTGTGGGAAAAAACAGCACTATTTCTCTTCTAGCTGGTCCCGTGACACAGGATCCTAGCATCCGTTTCACATCTTTATTTGGGATTGTTTCCCATGTACAGTCAGTCAGATTTTTACCAAATTTTCACACCATTAGAATATTTTCTCTATTATATTTGGGGGCACTCTAGATAAAATCTCGTATTTCCTCTTTAATAACAACTTCAATTTCGCTCATATGATTGTGATTGTACATACTCGTGGTTGTTCTTCCAGTTTCCTCTACTCCCTGTAGATATTCTATGCTTTGTTGTATGTCACCATGTCTCCATGTCTTCCCCCACTGCACCAACATTGCTTTCACTCTTTAAATCTTTCCCAATGTTTGCATCTCAGCTTACATTGCTCCATCTTTTGCAGTATGATTTGATACTCTGTGCTTGCGAATTTGAGGTTCTGATTTTCCGTTGTCTGGTACTTTCCGTAATATTTCCATTCACAGCCTCATATCCTTCACATTTCGTATTCTGTTCATTCTGATACTCTGTTATCCGATTCTTCACTAGATACTCTAGGGTACAATTTAAAACTGTCCACTGTTATACTCTGTGGCATTTAACTAGGGTTCCTTGAAACTCGCCGCTGCTACCATTTTGTAGTAAATAACCTACTCAATAACAGTTTCTCTAACACGTATCTATCAAGGTACAACTCAGATGACTATCAATGTCAACACACGGCTACTATCTCGTGAACTATCAACTATCAGTTAAGATGTACGTCATGATATATATATCACATGATTAAGCTAATCACGCTACGTATTTATTTGAAACGCAGTTCAAATCAATAATGGTTTTTATGTGTAGAAGTTTACAAACACAGATATTTAATAATGTACAATGTACTGCAGGTTTACAGAATATCGTGTTTCCCGATATTTATTACAGAGATACATGGATACAGAATTTACTGGGATATGGAGATACAGGAATATAAGTATTATAAGGATACATGGATAAAGGAATACATTGATAAAAGGATACATAAATACAAGATATTAGGGATACAGGGATACAGAAAGTCAGATATACATAAAAACATGGATCTAAGGATACATTGGTATAAGGATACATTGGTATAAGGATACATTGAGATAAGGATAAATGAATACAGGAATTCAGGGACTCAGGGATACAGGGATACTGAATTACGGAGATACGGGGATACAGAAAGTCAGATATACATAAAAAACATGAACATAAGGATACATTGGTATAAGGATACATTGAGATAAGGATAAATTAATACAGGAATTCAGGGATTAAGGAATACAGGGATACAGGGATACTAAATTACTGAGATACAGGGATACATAGAGTCAGATATACAGAAAAACATGGACATAAGGATACATTGAGATAAGGATAAATTAATACAGGAATTTAGGGATTCAGGGATAAAGGGATACAGGGTTCAGAATTACAGAGATACAGGGATAAAGAAGTCACATATTCATAGAAAACATGGATATAAGGATACAAGAATACATGAATTCAGGGGTACAGGGATTCAGGGATACAGGGATACAGGGATACAGGGATACAGGGATACAGGGATCACATATTCATAGAAAACATGGATATAAGGATACAAGAATACATGAATTCGGATACAGGGATACAGGGATACAGGGATACAGGGATACAGGGATACAGATAAATAAGCTTAGTTTTAAATACCATTTGGTTTTATTATGAATATGTTCCAAAGTTGTGATGCATGAAAAGTTTTGTGAAGTTGAGCTCAGCAACTTGGCAAAACAAAATTCAGAGACTTGAGAACTTTTCAACACTTTACATTGAACAATAATAAAGGAGGTTGTTTTTGAATTGAACAATTTAAAATATGCTTTATATACGGCATTAACTACAGGCCGGGTTACCCAAAAAAAACTTGTTTTTTATTTGTCATTTTATTATCAATATAATAAAAACACAAAAATTAAACGAATTTATTGAATAGCGAGAAATAGTAGAATTGTGAATAATAATTTGAACCACGTCTTAATTGTTCACTGATTCAACTTTCAGAGAAGTCATTAAACTTTATTTTATGATTGAAATTTTCAATTTCAAAATTTCAATTTAAAAACTACAAATACGGAATATAAGAACTTGAAAGGAGAGGATAATGTTTGCTTGAACAATTGCCTCAAAGAAATTGAGTTTTTGACACAAACTCTGATTTTTAAGTCCCTTTATCTTTGCAACCCAATATGTTGCAAACCTTTAATTTGTCAAAATATAAATTCTGTTTTATTAAATAATTTATATTTTCCAAAAATAAAAAAATATGTTGCAAACATGTGATGAGAAAATATAAGTTTGTGACAAAAACTCAGTTTCTCAGGAAAAAGATAAAAACACTCACTATTCAAGCTACAAGATGATAAACAATATTAAACTAGATAATTTTACAAAATAATTTATGTTTCACTTAACTGTGTTCTTTTATATAAAAATGCTCCAACAATTAACATAACGCTAAAATCGTGGACTTTAAGTCTTAAATGAAGACTATTTAATCTTTTCCATATCAGATATTTTTCTTTGAATAAAGATTCTATTGATCCAGTATTTGAATGCCTACAGATAGAAAAAGTGAGTTTTAAAACTAAGAAAAATGAAAGAAGTTATTTCAAATTTGTACAATTCCCCCCTTTTCCCATCCTTTGTTAACGTAGATGTAACATCAGCTGATGCTTCTTTTTTTCCCAGCTTTACTGCTTTAATTCCTTCACTTTCTCTCCCACTCCTTTCACTTCCTTCCTACTTCTCCTTATACCCTCTAGTACCATCCCTGACATCTTCCCTCCCTCTTACTCTTGCCATGTATACTTCATTCCAAATATTGTTTCTTCTCTCCCATCCTGCATCCCCCCCTCGCTTGTCCCATCCTTTCCATGTATACTTTCATTCCAAATATTGTTTCTTCTCTCCCATCCTGCATCCCCCCCCTCTCTCTTGTCCCATCCTTTCCATGACTACTTTCATTTCGAATATTGTTTCTTCTCTCCCATCTAGCACCCCCCTCCTCTCTTGTCCCATCCTTTCCAGGAACTGCCCCTTTTAATGTTGTCCCCTCTATCCCGTCTCTCCCGTTTTTCCTTCCTTTCCTCTTGCCCAACTCTTTTCACTTTCCTATATGTTGTCAATCTTTCCCATCCTTTCCTCTTTCCTTCCCCCCCACATAGATCCAGACTGATATAGAAAAGTTGCATAAATTTAAAGACTGGGTCAACTTTGACGTGTCGCATTGACTTGGTCTTTCATTTTACCCAACGAGTTTTAGAGTGATGACTGATGATGTAATCCTTTACTAATTGTACAGGCCATTTCTGAAAATATTTATTTTCATTTCAGAGAAAAAGGTTTTCAATAAAAAATAATAAAACTGTAGACATAATTTCAACTTTTCCGTTAAATAGAGAGGTATGTACGATTCACAATGGTACCCTTAAGGCTCTGTTTGATTACGAAGGCACGAAATGATTTTCTCTTTGAAAGTAGATTAATTTAATCGTGATTTCTCGGGAAAGTGACTTGCAGAGTTTGCTTATGAAACAATGGAGGAAATTATCTAAATTAAACACTACAATAAGACGTAATATATTACAGTCTTTTACAGAGCAATATTTCATCGTTAATAAACGGTTCTGAGAAAACTAAGTAAACATTAAAATACAAAACCTCCCCATTCGCTTGTACTCCGAATGCATACTGCATATTTGATGTTTGTGCTGTATAAATAGGCAATAATCTCTTAATATATTTTGTTAGTAAACTGTCCTAAGTGTACACTCAGACTAATATACACAGACAGGTAGCTAAGATTGCATTCACCCTGATTATACCTCACAAACTCAGTTTTACTTTTTGTAGCCCTGCACAAATTCATTATTACATATAGAACTACAAAGCAATTGTTCTTATAGCTTTAGTCTTTAAGAAGTAATTATGCAAATTCTCATCAATTTTTGCAAGCTTGCAAACTTCGGATTACTGTGCCCTCTGTCCCTCCTAACGCTCTATTCTGCACCGCCCCTAAATTCCCTCAAATCTCTGTGTGTTACCCTAGTATCCTAGTAGGTCAATGTATGTATATGGGAAACAGACTATAATATTATAATATTGCTATTGAGAGCTAAGTAGGTCAAGTTTAGAGATACACCTCATCTTCTAACATTTAAAAAATATTTAGAAAGTATAACAATACTTGCATATTAGTTTAAAACAAAAGCTACAAAAAGAATAATTTATGAACTCATTTTATAACCCCTTTAATCTTTGCAACCTGATTGTGTAGATTGTGTACATCTAGAGTGTATACTTAATAAAGTACATTTAGAGTGTAGATTTTATAAACTACATCTAGAGTGTAGATATAATAAAGTACATCTAGAGTGTAGATTTTATAAAGTACATCTAGAGTGTAGATATTATAAAGTACATCTAGAGTGTAGATATTATAAAGTACATCTAGAGTGTAGATATTATAAAGTACATCTAGAGTGTAGGGCTATGGTCAATGTCAGATGTTTTAGAAGTAAAAAAACGGACATTTATGCGCGCTTAGTAAAAATTTAAAAGTTAGAAGAATACTGTTTTATCAACGTTAAACTTTGATAAACTTTGTAATTTATTCGACATTTTTGAATTCTAATATTTTAATTCATTCACAGATTAGATAATAATATCAAACCAAGGACTGGCTTAATATGGTTTATTTTCAACATATTATCAAGGCATGATATTATTAAGAAAAGTCACAATATTTCTTATGTTTTTCTTCTTTTATTAGTAATATCTTTATTTTTATCCTTTACAAAATTATAATTTTTTGAGGTCGATCGGGGCTTTTAAAAACAGCAACATAACGTTTTAATCAAAAATAAAAACGCAAAATACCGTACGCACTAAACAATTCTACAAATACAAAATGTTCCCCCTTTTTTTGCTTGAACCATTCGACAAGGGAGAGGTGGTTGCTCTCAGATTTTGGGAATTGCTCCCAGGGTTTTGGAGTTGCTCCCAGGATTTTGGAGTTGCTCCCAGGATTTTGGAGTTGCTCCCAGGGTTTGGAGTTGCTACCAGGATTTTGGAGTTGCTCCCAGGATTTTGGAGTTGCTCCCAGGATTTTGGAGTTGCTCCCAGGATTTTGGAGTTGCTCCCAGGATTTTGGAGTTGCTCCCAGGATTTTGGAGTTGCTCCCAGGGTTTTGGAGTTGCTCCCAGGGTTTTGGAGTTGCTCCCAGGGTTTTGGAGTTGCTCCCAGGGTTTTGGAGTTGCTCTCAGGATTTTGGAGTTGCTCCCAGGGTTTTGGAGTTGCTCCCAGGGTTTTGGAGTTGCTCCCAGGGTTTTGGAGTTGCTCCCAGGATTTTGGAGTTGCTCCCAGGGTTTTGGAGTTGCTCCCAGGGTTTTGAAGTAAATTGAGAAAATTTATCCGACCTTTTATGAAAAGTCCTTTGAAAAGGGGAATTGGATTTTTTCTCAAAAAAAAATTGGAAATGAGATAACTTATAAAGATGTTGAGATGTATGAGACCAGCACATATAAAACCCTTATGTATTTAGCTGAACAAATATTTTTACATATACCAATAATGTTAAATAATACAAATTTCGTCAGTTTGGCTAGTCAAGACTATATGATTGGCACAGGCTACTTGGACTGAAATTTGCGATTTTTTCCTGAAAATATTTGAACAAAGAGAGTAAAAGAAGGGGTAGCAGAGCCCTTTTTTACAATGTTTGGCTTTAATGTCCCCTTTTTAAAGGACTTTCCATAAAGGTCAGATAAATGTTCACATTTTACTCCAAAACCCTGAGAACAACTCCAAAATCTTAGAATCACTCCAAAACCCTGGTAGCAATTCTAAAAACCTGAGAACAACTCCAAAATCCTAGGAGCACTCCAAAACCCTGGAAGCACTACAAAACCCTGAGAACAACTCCAAAATCCTAGGATCACTCCAAAACCCTAGGAGCAATTCTAAAACCCTGGGAGCAGCCTTCCCTCTCTCATTCGACCAGCCTAACCTAATTCAATTACCTCTTTCTTTTTCATGAGTTTTCATCTCACAAGTAATTTATATAATTTATTACAAAGTAATAATAAAATATAAGGAATAAAGCCCTATAAAAAATGTAAATACTACGCACTGTAAGCCCTACATGGATCAACAAGTCCATGCCCTATTTTACATCTTTGTACAATTGTACAAAAGAGTAAAAGGTATAGAACTGTACACTCTGTAAAACACAATTTGTAAAACAGTTTAGAGTATTTTTTACAGAGGATATTTAGTATAACACTGTACATCCTGTACAGTACATATTGTAAGAAACAATTGTACGTAAACTCTGTTTGTTCAGTAGATAGAATTACACAGTATTTTCAGTATATATTGTAAGTAAACAGTTTAATACTATGACTGTGTACCTTGTATAAAGTTTAATGGTATTAGGATGAAGAGAGAGTATAGAACCTGTAGAACATTAAGCTCGGCAAACAAGAATATATTTCTAAAATTCTCAACACCAGAACTCCATATATTCTCATTCATTTCTAAACATTAAACTTTGTATAGTTCCTATACACTGCATCGAGGGTAGGAGAGCGAGTCGTGGGTTAATATTTTTCCGAGCCACAAATTAATCTTGAAATAAGATTAAACATATGTGTACCTACAGTAATTTATTTTGTTGCAATTAATGGTTGTGTATTAGGTTACTTGTCTTAAATAAGTAAAATTCATGGTGTCTCTGACATATATTTGAGCCAAATGTGGTGGCTCGGATGAAAATGTATGTGGCGTGACCTCCTCCCCATCTACAACAATTTCTCCACTAGTTTCAAACATTTTTTCATTTCTTTAAAAGCTCAAACTTTTTCTTTCTCTGGTTTTTATTGTCTCAATTTTACAACTTTTTGAGGCAGCGATTCAACTAAAAACTTTTTTTAACCACTTTTTTATCTTTGAATCCTGACGATATTTGAAGCTTTGACCATTTAACATAGAAGATTTAATAAGTCTACGGCATCATGTTACAAAGATGTCAGGATTAGAAAATTAGACTTTGAAACGAGTAATCAGTTCCTTTCTTGTAAATGAAAAATTTTAATTTAAGACTATTTAAACTATATTCAAGGCAGAAGACTTAATCTAACCTTGCAGGATTGTCATATCTTATAAACTTCAAGTCGTCTTTACAGTCTCATCCTTTGTGGGTAACCCTGTATATTGGTAACCTGTAGAAACTATAGATAGTGTAGAACACGGAACAGACAAATTAAACTTTGGTCCCAATATCGGAATCATGTTTCAAATCAATCCAATCTTGGTTTGGTTAAATGTTTAATTGAAATTGGAATCAGTTTCTTCACCAAAAGGAAATATTTATACAGTTTAATTTAAATAATACAACATATATTTCTAACCCTTTAAACATTTTGTATATAATAATAATTTTTACACAAGTTAAATTGATTCTTGGCTTATAAAGGCATTACGCATACAATTATCCTAAGGGATCTTTCTTCACTAACTTCTCGGTTAATTTGATTATAAAATTTTTTCAAACCTTCTTCAAGAACCCATCCTTATAACCATTGTACTTTTTGACCCCGTGCTTTAATAAACTCAATATCTATATAATAAAGCTTAGGGAAAATTAAATAAAAAATCCCGCAATTGCTCTGAAGATTGTGAAAAACAAGAAACATTTATGTTGACAATAGTAAAATCATGTGAATGCTATTTAATCAAGATATATGTTTTTTTTAAACGGCTGAACCAAATTGGCTTGATTTTTGGGTGGGGTGGGGTGACTTAGGCTAAAAAATTGAACATTTTTAAAATTCCCCGGGCAACAAGTGGCACCTCAGCTAAAACCACGATTTAATACCATGCGCGGGTAAACAGCGGGAGTAACTATACGTAATAATATAAACTTGGGCAACACCAGGCACTCAAGCTAGTAATAAATAAATGTGTTAAATGAAATAAATTCAATTGAAATTTAACTTTCCCCTGCTTCAATACATTTTAAACTAAATTCAAGAAAGTTTCAGATGAACATTTCATTCATATCTTGAAGTTGAGAGTTGCAATAAAAAGAAAAATGTTTCATCACTTTAAAACAAATTAGTTTGCTTGTTCAGGAAAGAAAAGACTAACAGAACATTATTCAATTCAATTTCATAAAACTTATTCTTTTCCTTTAGCTATAATGACACTTATTCGTAACATAATTTAAAAGTTAAAAGTTTGGAAAGGAAAAAAATGATAAATACAAAAAGGAAATGAGATTTTGCCACAAACTCTAATGTTTAAATCTCTATTTCTCTGCAACCCGATATCGTAGACCTTTGATATTTCAAACTATGCATTCAGTTAGATCAACTAATCTAAGTTTAAAAATAACAGGTTACAAAGATAAAGGGAATGATTAGAAAACTTGAGTTTGTCTGCTGCATTTAGGAGGAAAATAGTGATAAAATAGTGTTTATTCTAAAGCATAAGGATTGTTGAACTATTATTCTCTATGCTGGTTCAAGTGGTATATTGGTCCTATTGATGCATAATCCAAACCGATATATGTGGATTTATCAGTCAATGGTAATCCTACCACTTAACAAGATACTGTTAATTGCTAAATCAATGGGTTGGAGTGGTCTATTCTGAATCTTGTTTATTTTTGACAATGACTAGTTTGATTATGAATTGCATATAAAATACATTTTTTTCTTAATAATAATAATGAAGTTTATAGATTTTTACCAAATCTCTTTTCAGCTGAGGAAGACGACGTGACTATACAACTGTACGAGAAACCGGTTCCAGAAACAGAGTTCGTAAAGCACTGCTGTCAGCGCAGGAAATATCCAGTTCTTCTCAAGGTAAAATATTTATGTACATTTTGTGTTCAAATAATCATGACTTTGAAATTGTCAACCATTATACACACGTATCTTAGTCCAGACTTTATGAACCAGGCTAAGCAAGTGACAGAAATAAAAAGATGACATTTTAAACAAGTAGTGGTTGTAAATTTGGACAACTGTCATTTGAACTACTGATCCTATAAACTTTTTTAATATTTGAACTACTGATCCTATAAACTATTTTAATATTTGAACTACTGATCCTATTAACTATTTTAATATTTGAACTACTGATCCTATAAACTATTTTAATATTTGAACTACTGATCCTATAAACTATTTAATATTTGAACTACTGATCCTATAAACTATTTAATATTTGAACTACTGATCCTATAAACTATTTTAATATTTGAACTACTGATCCTATGAACTATTTTAATATTTGAACTACTGATCCTATGAACTATTTTAATATTTGAACTACTGATCCTATGAACTATTTAATATTTGAACTACTGATCCTATAAACTATTTTAATATTTGAAACTTATTAATATGTGAACTACTGATCCTATGAACTATTTAATATTTTAACTACTGATCCTATCAACTATTTAATATTTGAACTACTGATCCTGTGAACTATTTAATATTTGAACAAATTGTTATTTTCATTATAGGTATCGTTTTATTTCTAGAAGTTCAAATAAACTTTTTTTGTCACTTTCATCTTTTATTATTTGAGTATTTTATTTTCTCTATTTATGTCAAACATTTAATTTAAAGAAGCACCATGTTTTCACATATTTCTTGTTTACATATTACCACACATGGGAACCCCTTGAATTATATCATCAGACATATACTGGTGCTCTATATACACTATAACCTCGTTGTCTGCCATCTTTGATTGCAACCAGAATCCTTCAGGTCTTTTTCTGAATGGTTTATTTAAAAACTTTTGTATTTGCTACATTAGGCCTGACACATTATTGTTTAATGTTTCAGTCTTGGCTTCTGTTGCCTTAAGAGATTAGGCTTGATAAATATTTGATAAAGTTTGAAAATGTTGATTTCGTAATCTCTAGAGAGCACTTTCTCATTAGGTATTCACACAGGATTTCAGGCTTAAACTCCAACCTGTAATCTTTGTCATTTATGACTAATATACTGCACAGTTATTGCAAAAAACTGCAACCTTTAATCTTTTAGATTTCATGAGCAAATATATATATATATATATATTTATAACAAAAAAGCAATAATCAGAGCAGCTTCTCAGTTTTCATATTTATTAATACAAATTGTTTCGGATTGCTCCTCTTCAGTTAATAAACATGTATATATATATATATATATTTATAACAAAAAAGCAATAATCAGAGCAGCTTCTCAGTTTTCATATTTATTAATACAAATTGTTTCGGATTGCTCCTCTTCAGTTAATAAACATGTATATATATATATATATATTTTGAAGCAAAGTGAAATAAACTGAAATGTTATTCAACAAAACTTTATCATGGAGAACGAAAGTAATTTTCTTTGCATTTCATTTTCTGTCTGTGCAAATTTATTCTGAAAATAACACAGTTTTAGGTAAAAACAAAGAAAAGAAAGGTTTTGTATAGTTATCTACACCTCCAGGTTTACTGTGGGTTTTTTATTTTTTTTTTATTTCGCTGTTTTTTCTACTTGTTTACTCCCGTTTCTTCTCTTCTGCTTCTACCCCTTTTAACTTCTTTTTTTTTTGTAAAGAAACCACAATTGAAAATAATTAGTTTTTTTTTTAAATCATAAGCATTGACAAGACAAGACAAAGCTTTCCAGGGTACCATTGTGAATATTTGATTTTGTTTTTTTAAATAATATTTCGCTGTCACTGGATTTTCGAACATTCCTGAAAAATATGAAAATGTTGTCTTCATTATCAAAAATCTTTTAAACAGGAATAAATGGTTTTATAAGAACTATCAGATCATAAAAAAAATATAATGAAATATAAACTATATATGAATGCGTCAAAAAATTATCGATGACTATTGTTTGTAATATCTGAATGATTTGTCTGAAATCAAATTAATTTTTTAACGATCCGAGTTGAATGTGGCAACTTTCTGAATTTCTATGGACGCTACGTTCTTCGGTATAAGTCGTTTTTAACAATTTTCTCCATATAGATGCAACAGATAGAAGTAAGATTAGTAGCGATCAATAGCGCTTATTTTTCGCCGTAAGCCTATACCCTTTTTTCATTTTTCACGAACACTCCCTTTAAAAGAACTTACCAAAATGCGGAATCCTAAAGAATCAAAAGCTTTTCTGAAATCAAATTCTTCACTTAATTTTGCTCAACAATTAAAATATGCTTTTGATCTTCTAACAGCGTAGGGTCTCTTGTTGTAGCTTTGATTCTTTTGTTACAGCTCTGGTTTCCTTGTTACAGCTCTGGTTCCCTTGTTACAGCTCTGGTTCCCTTGTTACAGTTCTGGTTCCCTTGTTACAGCTCTGGTTCCCTTGTTACAGCTCTGGTTTCCTTGTTACTGCTCTGGTTCCCCTGTTACAGCTCTGGTTTCCTTGTTACTGCTCTGGTTCCCTTGTTACAGCTCTGGTTTCCTTGTTACTGCTCTGGTTCCCTTGTTACAGCTCTGGTTTCCTTGTTACTGCTCTAACTCCCTTGCTACAGCTCTGGTTTCCTTATTACTGCTCTGGTTCCCTTGTTACAGCTCTGGTTCCCTTGTTACAGCTCTGGTTTCCTTGTTACAGCTCTGGTTCCCTTGTTACAGCTCTGGTTCCCTTGTTACAGCTCTGGTTTCCTTGTTACAGCTCTGGTTTCCTTGTTACAGCTCTGGTTCCATTGTTACAGCTCTGGTTCCCTTGTTACAGCTCTGGTTCCCTTGTTACAGCTCTGGTTCCCTTGTTACAGCTCTGGTTTCCTTGTTATTGCTCTGGTTCCTTTGTTACATCCCTGGTTCTTCTTGCTTTATCACTTTTTCTCTTGTTACAGCTCTGGATCCCTTGGTACATCCCTGGTTCCTCTTGCTACATCCCTGGTTTCCTTGCTACATCCATGGTTCCCTTGCTACATTCCTGGTTTCCTTGCTACATCCCTGGTTCTCTTACTACATCCCTGGTTCACTTGTTACATCCCGGTTTTTCCTTGCTACATTCCTGGTTCTCTTATTACAGCTCTGGTTCCCTGCTTCATCTCTGGTTCCTCTTGTTACATCCCTGGTTCCTCTTGTTTCATCCCTGGTTTCTCATGTTACATCCCTGTTTCCTCTTGTTACATCCCTGGTTCTCTTGTTACAGCTCTGGTTCCCTTGTTACAGCTCTGGTTTCCTTGTTACAGCTCTGGTTTCTTTGTTACAGCTCTGGTTCCATTGTTACAGCTCTGGTTCCCTTGTTACAGCTCTGTTTCCCTTGTTACAGCTCTGGTTTCCTTGTTACAGCTCTGGTTCCCTTGTTACAGCTCTGGTTCCCTTGTTACAGCTCTGGTTCTTTTGTTACAGCTCTGTTTCCCTTGTTACAGCTCTGGTTCTCTTGTTACAGCTCTGGTTTCCTTGTTACTGCTCTGGTTCCTTTGTTACATCCCTGGTTCTTCTTGCTGCATCACTGGTTCTCTTGTTACAGCTCTGGATCCCTTGTTACATCCCTGGTTCCTCTTGCTACATCCCTGGTTTCCTTGCTACATCCATGGTTCCCTTGCTACATCCCTGGTTTCCTTGCTACATCCCTGGTTCTCTTACTACATCCCTGGTTCTCTTGTTACATCCCTGTTTTTCCTTGCTACATTCCTGGTTCTCTTATTACAGCTCTGGTTCCCTGCTTCATCCCTGGTTCCTCTTGTTACATTCCTGGTTCCTCTTGTTACATCCCTGGTTCCACTTGCTACATCCCTGGTTCCTCTTGTTACAGCTCGGGTTCCTTGTTTTTCTCATCTTAATAAATTGAGTTGGAGTATAACTAGTCTTCTCTGCGGAAACCATTTGAAAGAAATAGAGTAGAACTTACCATTCATTAATTTTACAGGAAAACTAGAACATTTAGGTTTTACCTGGAATATTCATTTGTTTTAGATATTTTAAACCAAGTTAAATTTGAAATGGAGATTTTTTTAAGAAAGAAATTGAGTGTTTGCCACAAACTTAAATGTTCGAGTCCTTATATATTTGCAACCTGATAAAACCTTTGATTTTTCAAAATATGATTAATTGATCTAATATAATTCATTGATTGAAATATCTAGGGTCTACGACATTGCTTTGCAAAGATATATGGATTATTGTGTGGCAAAGATATATGGATTATTGTGTCAAAGTGAATAAATACTAAAGTGGACCAAACTCATAGGTGGATGACGACATTTTATGTCCCAAGTATTTAGAAATATGTATATATATATAAATTGGTCTGTATACGGAGTGTACAGTACAACAGAAACTGGACTCCCTTTGTTTACAAACACAGACTTAGAATTTGTATTTAACTTAACTATAAGTTAACGTAAATTAAGATTTCAGAAGCGATTCGCCATTTTGCTGCACAATAAATGATTTCAGACAACACAATAATGCCTGCAAGCATAATCTGTAAAACAAGGAATGCACAATTTGTGATACCGAAAAATGAAGATCTACGAAATATATCTCTTGGTCTTCGCTTTTGTATTTTGACAGATTTAAGAGTGGTTGAGAACTAGACATAGTTTTAAAGATATTAAGGGCTTACATTTCTTTTTCTTTTTGGGAGGGGGGAGGCCGACCCCCCCCCCCACTGATCCAGGAGGGGGATGAGCCACCATAGCCCCCCCTGAATACGCCTCTGGATGATAACATAGATCTGTTTTAAGAAATTTACAAACATATTTCAAAATGGAGGGAGATTTGAAACAAAACTAATCAGTTTTAAGGATAAATTCGTTTAGAATTAGAAGTGCCAGGGAAAATCAATGAATTGATTAAGCGACTAAATAGTATTTACATATAAACTACATAGAAACGTACAAAAATTTTTGATTTTAAATCGTGAAAATTTCGAAGTTCTATCTGAAGACGACATTTACATGGGTCTTTAGTCTATTTTTTCTAGTCTTTACTTTCCAAACGAAATCTTTTCATGAAATTATTTCCAAACCAAATAAAACCTTATGGCCCAACCTGTCGTCGTTTCCTTAGTCTGTTCCACTTTAGTATTTATTCACTTTGTTATTGTGTGGCAAATATATTTGGATTATTGTGTGGCAAAGATATTTGGATTATTGTGTGGCAAAGATATATGGATTATTGTGTGGCAAAGATATATGGATTATTGTGTGGCAAAGAACCAATTCCCTTTGAATTGACAGAACTACTATTACTAAAACTATGGAATGAAAGGACGACTGTTAGATTCAAGTTATGATTTTTAATAGTCAAACGAACATCATATACAGCAACTGTAAGATGTAAACAGACCCATTTCTCTTCATAAGTTGATTTTAAAGCTACTGGTTAAACCGAAGATTTCATAAATGTCATCTTAGAATTTCTTTGGAAAACTTTGAAGAAAATCATTGAATAAAATATTTAAAAGATTTGATTTATTATATCTAATGTTAAATCATGTTTTGAAACCTTGATATGTTCAGTTTTCTATGTTCTCTCTTGTCAGGAGAATTTAAAATCAATTTCTTAAATGGATTCTAGATGTCAGGCAACGTTTTAAATTATTTTAAATCGTTGAAATTTGAATATTTTTATTTCGAATAAAAGACAAGGTAACATTGTCCAAATATTGTAAACAGGGTTGTAAGCAGTAAGATAAACATGGCAGTTAACATAAATCCGTAGAAAACCATTAATTAAAGATAATACTGATTAACAGTGGATACCCCTGTAGGATTGATAATATTTGATTTAATTTTTACTATTTTGAAATGTTCAGGTTGAGTTTAACAACGGTATAAAGGAGAACAGTTCAACTTCTCTCCGTCACGCCAGTAAAAAGTCTAATATGGAGAAGAACCAGAACCCGAGAATTATTCCATGTAAGTACTACAAACGGAAAACTTTTTGTACAGCAGTTACCAGAAAAAAAACAGTTTAATAAGAAATAAAGGGTGTCCATTAAGAAAGATTCCCACCTACCAATTCTTCTCTAATTAATGTAAATCTACGAATATTAAGTATGCAAATTTTCTAAATCATAAATAAAAGATTGATCAAAGAGGTGAACAAGCAATATTTAATCTGCAGATTAAGAAAAAGAGTGGATTAAGCATTAATCCCGATATCCACCATTCTAAAGTTTTCAGCTCTGTATTAAAAAGTGGATTAAAAAATCCAAGAGGTGACTTCGTTCAGAAGATTCCACTTGCCAGCGTGCTGAAAGTATCAAAAACGTTTTTCAAGCCGGACACACATTGCCAGGTTGTAAAATCATAATCATAAGAATCTTTAGAAGACGTTCCAAATCCAAGAAGCACTTATTTCATGAACCTTGAGCCAAAAAAACAGTGGAATTTTCTTCGTTCTTGTTTTGAATTATGAAACTTAAGATTTTGTAATCTGCAACTTCACTATTTCTAAAAATAATTTTCAGAGCTATATACAGGGTGTCTCAAAAAAACAGGGAATAAGGGTCTACGGACTCTTCTGTAATCGGATTTTCAAGATTGAGACCATTTTAAAAATCTATTCACAATTTTCGATTAAATAAGCCCAATGTTAGGCTTATATATGTAAAAATAACAATTTTATATGCTCCTCAAGTTTGCAACTGGAGCGAGTAAATTTAGTAAAAATAGAGATAATCTCCGTTTGCACATGAGGGTCTCTGCAGACGCAAGGGCGGTTTTAGAGGATTTAAGATAAGGGGGGGGGGGTAGAACCTATATAAATTTTACCCCTCCCCCCTCTGTAATCTTGTAAAGAAAAAATTCCCCCCACCCCTCTATTTAAAATGATCTATTTACCTCTCTAACCCTACAAAAATTACAATTTCTTCATAGTATATAGGGTATATAGTCTTAATAATCCATTTATCTATTTAAAAACGATATAAAACCATATTATTGATTGAACTTTATACTCTACATTAACATTATATATATCATATCATATTATTCTAATGAAGGGAGAATTATTTTTTATTTTATTATTATTTTATTATTTTATTCTTGCTAATTTGTCTTGCAGGAGACTCAAAGTAGTTTCTATGCTTATTTTTAGAGTTGAAAATAACCAGAAGAAGGCTGAACGTAAATAAAGGAATTTTTGTTCATAATAAATAATAATAAGAATATCCTTTTTTATTCCAATCTACAACAATTTAGTTTTCTTGAAATAAAGGCACTGTTGAGGCCAGACTCTTCGGGTGCATGTCGCTATTCTTCGAGGTTGACCAATTAACCTGTCGGTGGTAATAGATGAGAGCATTGAGCAATTTTTACATCACAAAGTTTCAGAGGTCGATAAAAATTTGATAAGTTTTGACTAATGTGCATTTTTCTGAAATGCCGAGTACAGCAAAGCGGAAAACTTGGGTTATCACTGATGTATTTTATAGAGGAGGATATATATGTTTATTTTTAAATTTTTGTCACTTTCAAGTAAATTTTATTATTTATATACATTATACATACATAAAAAAACTATAGTTTAAATGAGAGATGACTTTGTAAAAATCGAGGGGTGTATACCCCCCCCCCCCTAATTTCTCTCAGTGGGGGTAATGGACTGCAACCCCACCCCCTGAAACCGCCTACTTGTTTGTAATCGGATTTTCAAGATTGAGACAATTTTTATATCTGGGTTCAATTTCCGATTTAATGATCCCAATTTTAGGCTTGTAGATCTAAAAATAACATTTAACATTTAATATAAAATTGTGAAAACGGAGATTTTACTTTACTTTATACAACGCTCTAGTTAGAAACTTATAAAATTGTTATTTTTAGATTTACAAGCGTAAAATCAGACTCATTGTAAAGGAAAATTTACGTAGATATCAAAAATGGTTTCAATTTTGAAAATCCAATTACAAGCAAGTCTGTGGATCCTTAAAAAAATTGTGCAAATGGAGATTATCTTATTTTTATTAAATTACTCACTCCAGTTGGAAACTTTAGGAGTTTATAAAATTGTTATTTTTAGCTCTATAAGCCTAACATTGGGCTTATTGAATCGGAAATTGTAAATAGACTTTAAAAATTATCACTATCTTGAAAATCCGATTACACACGAGTCTGTATACCATTATTCCCCGTTTTTTATTGGACGCCCTGTATGTATAATACATAAAGGGAAGAACATAGACGACATACGTTCTACAGTTTTCTGTTCCTGCATTGACCTTTTGATCTATTTTCTTTTGTAAAATCAAGAATTTGTTCGAGAATAAATTTTCGAAAATTGATTGAAAACAATTTTATATTGAGATGGATCTTTTGTAAGTAGATAATTTGTAATTTTTTTTTTGACGTGTTTATAATTTTTTAATTACTACAAGAGGTGTACGAAATGTGAGCATGTTTTTGCCCTAATTTTATTTGATATTTCTATAAAAACGCGGGATTTTTTTTCTTCATGGAATAGGTGGAGTCCTTTAAAGGTGAAAAAGATATTTCATTTAACATTTAAACAGTTTTAGAATTTTTGAAGACGTATAAAAATTTGGAATAATTGTTACGCTTACGTTATGGTTTTTAATAGTTCCATTTCACTTAAAAATTGATTTTCGATTTATCGGTTAAACTGTTTGCTATATAACATCAAATAATTATAAGAAGGCTTAAGTGTCGTATTTATATTTCACAGTTTTCTGGCTCTCACTTAAATGGTTTTCAATAACCTACTCTATATACATAATTGTTTTTGTTTTCAGATGATTTTAACCGGGTAGTGCTAGATCCTGAGGAGGGGGTTCTGGACTCAGATTATATTAACGCCTCGTATGTCGACGTAAGTTTTTACCAAACTGATTTTATCATAAATCATTCCAGGCGTAAATAGTACTAGGTTCATTTTCTATTTCAACTTTTACTTGGGGCTCTATCTGTGAGCATCTTCTCTTAATTTGTACAATATAAAAAATTGCAGATGCTACAAAATTCTAATCGGTTCTATCATAATTTAATATATAACATATATATTAAAATGTCTACATTTTGTATTCAAAAATAGAAATTTTGAATTTTTATTTCAGCTAATCATTTTCCCTTAATGAAATCTATGGATGCAAGGACTAATCTATTCTGCAGTAACCAACTGCTCCGTCTTTAAACTATGAAATCTATGGATGCAAGGACTAATCTATTCTACAGTAACCAAACTATGAAATTAAATTGAAGCTAATCATCAAAGTAGAATAATCATACTGAGTGTACAGATATACATTATGCAAGAATATATGAGAACTTGATATCAAGCAATATTCAAGAAAGTTGATAGTTTAAAGGGGGAACGCTTGATTTACAACGGTATCCTTTAAACCTTTATCTGATCAATATATCTGATCAGGATACCGTCCCTTTTCTAGTTTTAAAAGTTTTAATTTGGACAATTTCCTCCATTGTTCTTACAGACAGCAGAAAAACACAAATCACTTATATAGAGTAACCATAATCGAAAATAATACATTTTTCAAATTTAAAGTCGTAAATATCTCATTCATTTTTGCTCATATAAAAGGTACCGTTGTGAATAGGAAATGTCACTTTAAAATAATTCTACAGTTAAATGATATTTTAGAAAAATATTTGTTTACAGAGCTTGGTTCAGCCTAAGGCCTATATAGTGACCCAAGGTCCTACTGAGTCCACTATGCCTGACTTCTGGAGGATGGTTTGGCAGGAGAGAGCTTCATGCATAGTCATGGTCACAAGAACATTCGACTTTATCAGGTAGTTCATGGGGTATATGGAGTTCATGGAGTTCATGGAGTTCATGGAGTTCATGAGTTCATGAAGTTTGGGGAGTTCAGGAAGTTCAGAGAGTTCAGAGAGTTCATGGAGTTCAGGGTGTTTAGGGATTATCATTGAACAAAAATCTCGAGTTTCCTTTTTGGGGTCTTAACATTTGTGTAGATTTTGATTTTGCACTTAGAGAATACATAGTGTTCATTGAGTACGGGGAATACATGGTGTTCCTGGAGTACAGGGAGGTCATGGTGTTCCTGGAGTACAGGGAGGTCATGGTGTTCCTGGAGTACAGGGAGGTCATGGTGTTCATGGAGTACGGGAATACATGGTGTTCATGGAGTACAGGGAATACATGGTGTTCCTGGAGTACAGGGAATTCGTGGTATTCCTGAAGTACAGGGAATACATGGTGTTCCTGTAGTACAGGGAGGTCATGGTGTTCATGGAGTACAGAGAATACATGGTGTTCATTGAGTACAGGGAATGCATGGTGTTCATGGAGTACAGGGAATACATGGTATTCCTGGAGTACTGGGAATACATGGAGGTCATGGAGTACAGGGAATTCATGGTGTTACTGGAGTACAGGGAATACATGTTATTTCTGGAGTACTGGGAATACATGGTGTTCATGGAGTACAGGGAATACATGGTGTTCATAGAGTACAGGGAATACATGGTGTTCCTGGAGTACAGGGAGGTCATGGTGTTCATGGAGTACAGGGAATACATGGTGTTTCTGGAGTACAGGGAGGTCATAGTGTGCATGGAATACAGGGAATACATGGAGTTCAGTGAATTCATGGAGTCCATGTAGTTTAGGGAATTCATGGAGTCCATGTTCATGGAGTCCATGTAGTTTAGGGAGTCAGAAAATTGCATTTAAATTCACGTCATAAAACTTTTCTGAGCTTCAAAGTTTTAACTCGATAATGTGAAGAAGTTTATATTCAGCAGCAGCTTTAAATTAAGGTATGTTGGAGCAGCAAGCTAGCTTCATAATTACAAAAATCCGCTAATATATGCAGAAGCAGCAATCTAATGTTTTCTTCTAAAAGTTAAATAATTTGCTAGACTACGGAAGAACGGTGAGGAGAGGAAAGTTATTCAATTTCACTACACAGAGTGGCCTTGTCACAGCAATCCTTTTAGCAATGCACTACTGGAATTCAGAAGGAAATCTATCATTTAATCTTTAATCATTATTTTCACACGAGTTCACAGGGAAATCTGAAAAAAAATTTTAAATCTTGATTTCAATGTTGTAATGTTATGACTAAGCTAATCGATAACTTCGGCGCCATTTTTAAAACTTATGATTAATTGATTGATTGAATGAAGACGAGTGCGGCAAGTTATGAATCAGCATCCAGAGACACAGGATGGTCCAGTCATAGTTCATTGCAAGTAAGTTGAATACTTGTTGAGAGCCGGGGGGTTAAAAGGTTTCTTCTCTTTACAGGAGTCAAGAATCCTTTCATTCCAATTTTCTCATCAAATTAAACAAAAAAGAAAAAGTAAAAATGTCTCACACCTCAGCCTGTATCTACAACTAGAGCGTATTGGATAGATATACAAGCAGAACCAATCCATTAATATTTTAATGTTGGTTCAACCTACACCCCCGTATTTATCCTTTAACGACTTTTAAGGGAGAATGAGTAATATTATTAATACAGTAATAAATAGTAAGGTTTTTAAAATTTAACATGAAACTTTTGACATTTGAAATACATCCATACATCTTTAATGAGTTTGGAATGAATCATAAAAATAACTGACCTTCATTCCCCTTCATAGGGAGGATAATTTCTCATCCTCCCTATTATCTATTTTCCCTGTTATCCATGGGGCTTGTTATTTAATCCCCCGCGGTTAATTATTTCGTTGAACAGGACCATTGATATTTAGTTAGTTAGTTATTTCGTTGAACACGACCATTGATAGGTAGTTAGTTAATTATTTCGTTAAACATGACCATTGATAGTTAGTTAGTTTGTTATTTCGTTAAACGGGACCATTAATATTTAGTTAGCTAGTTCTTTCGTTAAACAGGGTCATTGTTAGTTAATTTGTTATTTATTTCGTTGAACAGGACCATTGATGGTTAATTAGTTTGTTATTTCGTTGAACAGGACCATTGATAATTATTAAGTTAGTTATTTCATTAAACAGGACCATTGATAGGTAGTTAGTTAGTTAGTTATTTCGTTGAACAGTACCATTTACATTTAGTTCGTTAGTAATTTCGTTTGAACAGGAAGATAAAACGATAAACTACTAATTAACCGGGAGTTTTCATTAGGATATATAAATTGAAGCCTACCTCGATCTGTTTGGGTCTATAAAGTCAAAAAAAAAGGTGTTGAAGGCCCTCGGTTGATTGTATTTATCCTAAGTCAATTATTCTCCCTTCCCCTCCTGGTCAATTACTAATTGAATATATTTTCAATTTCTAAAAACTCGAATTCGAACAATGGCATGTTTAAAATGTTTCTTAATTGGGAACTTCTAAAAAGAGGCAGGTTTTTTCAAATATTTTATGTCAAATTAAATTAAAAATAATAGTTGATCACATAGATCCAGACTGCTTTTACCTCACTAACTCAATTATACTTTTTTGTAGCCCTAGACATGTAAATTTTACAACTTTAAACTTCTTTTTTAAGCTTTGGTATTTAAGAAGTCGTTGAGTTAAACGAAATTCTTATAGATTTTTGCGTTAGAGTTCTGGCTTTGTTAGAATAAGAAATAATATGATCTCCCCTTTTCTTTCTGTAATGGGACTACTGTTCCTACAGTTAGCGTAGTTTTAAGTAATTAAGGTACCCTTAAAGATTTATCTGATCAATTATGAATTTATATCAATGTTTATAGTTTTGAAAATTAATTATTTTGAAATATAGGTTCTAGGACACTTTTACTGCAGGAAAACATATGGGAATTTTCAGAATTAAACACTGTTTTTTTTCTAGAAAAAATACATTATCCCCCACAAAATTGATCAGATAAAGATTTAAAGTGTCACATTGTGAATCAGAAATTCTCTTTTTTTATATTTTCATTATCTAGTGATGGTGCTGGGCGGAGTGGAGTATATATAGCTATAGACGCGAATATAGAACTGTGCGAAGAGGACGGAGTATTTGATGTTTACGGATATCTCAAGAAAATTCGTGGATTAAGACGTGGCCTTGTAGAAACACTGGTAGGTTCCATTCATTTAGTAGGATTAAAGGGACGGTCTTCGTGATTGCAACTTACTCTTTATTGTTGATAAAACGTTATGTCGTTTCGACAGTTTGAACATTTGTTTATTTAATCCCTTTAGAAATGCATAATCCTTTAGGAAGCCCTAACTATTAAGATGTGTGGTTCAACGGATTCAGTTTTGGATGAAATTTAAGAATTTTGAGAAATCGCCCGATCTGAAGCCACACAAATTTGTTCTTCACGTGGATGTCAAGTTACTGCTTTCTCTAACAAAATTTCCAACCTCATGTTGCACAGCTATTAATAAAGTTTGCAAATAAAAAAATTGAATAGAAATTACAGTTGCTTATAGCTTTCTTATCATCGAAAATAGAGAAAAAGTTAAATTGACGAACACAGTTCCTTAGAATTCGAACATTTTTGCCCGGAAAGTTGACCAAAATTTAAAAAAAGATCATTAAAAAATTTGTCTATACACAAACCACATGAGAGTCGCAGGCAAACAATATAATATTGTATTAAACCTACAGACCTAACCTTTCTCCGGGGCAATATTACTGTATTAACCCTCCAGACCTAAACTCTTTCCGTGGCAATAATACTGTATTAACCCTCCAGACCTAAATTCTCTCCGGGGCAATAATACTGTATTAAACCTTCAGACCTAAACTCTCTCCGGGGCAATATTACTGTATTTACTCTCCAGACCTAAACTCTCTCCTGGACAATAATACTGTATTAAACCTCCATATCCAGTCCTAAACTCTCTCCGGGGCAATAATACTGTATTAACCCTCCAGACCTAAACTATCTCCGGGGCAATAATACTGTATTAAACCTCCAGTCCTAAACTCTCTCCGGGGTAATAATACTGTATTAACCCTCCAAACCAAAACTCTCTCCGGGGCAATAATACTGTATTGAACCTCCAGTCCTAAACTCTCTCCGGGGCAATAATACTGTATTAACCCTCCCGACCTAAACTCTCTCCGGGGCAATAATACTGTATTAAACCTCCAGACCTAAACTCTCTCCGGGGCAATAATACTGTATTAACCCTCTAGACCTAAACTCTCTCCGGGGCAATAATACTGTATTAAACCTCCAGACCTAAACTCTCTCCGGGGCAATAATACTGTATTAACCCTCCTGACCTAAACTCTCTCCGGAGCAATAATACTGTATTAAACCTCCAGTCCTAAACTCTCTCCGGGGCAATATTACTGTATTAAACCTTCAGACCTAAACTCTTCCGGGGCAATATTACTGTATTAAACCTCTAGACCTAAACTCTCTCCATGGAAATAACACTGTATTAAACCTCCAGACCTATACTCTCTCCGGGGCAATAATACTGTATTAAACCTCTATACTAAACTCTCTCCGGGGCAATAATATTGTATTAAACCTCTATATTAAAGTCTCTCCGGGGCAATAATACTGTATTAACCCACCAGACCTAAACTCTCTCCAGGGCAATAATACTGTATTAACCCTCCAGAAATAAACTCTCTCCGGGGCAATAATACTATATTAACCCTCCAAACCTAAACTCTCTCCGGGTCAATAATATTGTATTAACCCTCTAGACCTAAACTTTCTCCGGGGCGATAATACTGTATTAACCCACCAGACCTAAACTCTCTCTGGGGCGATAATACTGTATTTAACCTCCAGACCTAAACTCTCTCCGGGGCAATAATACTGTATTAACCCTCAAGACCTAAACTCTCTACGGGGCAATAATACTGTATTAACCCTCCAGACCTTAACTCTCTCCGGGGCAATAATACTGTATTAACCCTCTGGACCTAAACTCTCTCCGGGGCGATAATACTGTATTAACCCTCTAGACCTAAACTCTCTCCGGGGCAATAATACTGTATTAACCCTCCAGACCTAAACTCTCTCCGGGGCAATAATACTGTATTAACCCTCAAGACCTAAACTCTCTCAGGGGCAATAATACTGTATTAAACCTCCAGTCCTAAACTCTCTTAGGGGCAATAATACTGTATTAACCCTCCAGACCTAAACTCTCTCCGGGGCAATAATACTGTATTAACCCTCCAGACCTACACTCTCTCCAGGGCAATAATACTGTATTAACCCTCCCAACCTAAACTCTCTCCGGGGCAATAATACTGTATTAACCCTCCAGACCTAAACTCTCTCCGGGGCGATAATACTGTATTTAACCTCCAGACCTAAACTCTCTCCGGGGCGATAATACTGTATTAACCCTCCCGACCTAAACTCTCTCCGGGGCAATAATGCTGTATTAACCCTCCAGACCTAAACCCTCTCCGGGGCAATAATACTGTATTAACCCTCCAGACCTAAACTCTCTCCGGGGCAATAATACTGTATTAACCCTCCAGACCTAAACTCTCTCCGGGGCAATAATACTGTATTAACCCTCCCGACCTAAACTCTCTCCGGGGCAATAATGCTGTATTAACCCTCCAGACCTAAACTCTCTCCGGGGCAATAATACTGTATTAAACCTCCAGTCCTAAACTCTCTCCGGGGCAATAATACTGTATTACCCTCCAGACCTAAACTCTCTCCCGGGCGATAATACTGTATTAAACCTCTATACTAAACTCTCTCCGGGGCAATAATACTGTATTTACTCTCCAGACATAAACTCTCTCCGGGGCAATATTACTGTATTAACCCTCCAGACCTAAACTCTCTCCGGGGCAATAATACTGTATTAATCCTCCCAACCTAAACTCTCTCCGGGGCAATAATACTGTATTAACCCTCCAGACCTAAACTCTCTCCGGGGCAATAATACTGTATTAACTCTCCAGCCCTAAACTCTCTCCGGGGTAAATTTCTAGAAGGCCGGATTAAGGTTTAAAATATAGGTTGAGAACTTGTCACAAAACATGTCTCCTACACTGGTTCTGGTTCATCCGCAAAACTATTAACCAGAATTTCGGGTGTATATTTTTCAAATTCCTCCCAGTGCTGCGTAGGGACCGGAGAAATAAGATTGAATAAACTAAATTGAGGCTTAGCCACAAACTCAAATTTTGTAATCCCAATATCTGTTTAACCTTATGGCTTTATATTTCAAACTTAGATTATTTGATCTAACAGAATTCAAAGTTTGAAATATCTGAGGATATTGGGTTACAAAGAAATTGGGATTAGAAAATCAGAGTTTGTGGCAAAGACTTAATTCCTTTGGAAAGAATTGAACAAAGGATGTAATCTTTTACTTTGGCATATTTTTGTAAAAAGAGGTTTTTAATGTATTACAGGCTCATCATGATTTTAGAATGAATTGGGATTTTCACTTGCTGATTTGTGAAATTTATGATTTCAAACAAATGAAAATGAAATTAATTTTGAGGTTTTGGAAGATTTTGAAGAATTTAAAACCAATTAAACCTTCCTACAACGACAGACCCCCTCTTGTCTATCTCTCTCTATCTCTGTATCTCTCTCTATCTATCTATCTATCTATCTATCTATCTATCTATCTCTCTATCTATCTATCTATCTATCTGCTCCAACCCTTACGCTGAGTATCCTCCATCTATCTATCTATCTATCTATCTATCTATCTATCTATCTATCTATCTATCTATCTATCTATCTATCTATCTATCTATCTATCTTTCTATCTATCTATGGTTTAGGAACAATATAAGTTTATATATGACTGTCTGGAAGAGTACTGTCGAGGAATTGACTCAAGGTTCCCCGTATCACAGCTTGCCAACAAGATCAAAGAAAAAACCCAAAAAGACAAAAAGCATAAAAAGAACGTCTATGCCATGGAATACGCGGTAATGGGTTTGTGCCCCCTTGTACCATGTATTTTGTTTGACCCTGAGAACCTATTGCAATCTAACAACATGTATACAACTAAATATAGATAATCAAGATCCTTCACCTTTTTTTAATAATATTTTTTACTAAAACTGATTTTAGAGCCTTCGCTTAAAGGAATTGTTTATTGTTACAATGATGATGTGCTTCAAACGTTGATGTCGTTTTTAGCATTTAAAAAATAAAATTTTAGAAAGTTTTTAGTTCTTTAATGATTTCAAGGGAGAAATAGTTTTCAGTTTCTGGTTGAAAAAGGTGAATCTCGATGAACAATAAACAGTTCCTTTAAATCAGTTTTAATCACCACGACACAAGTATAAGGCCTTGAACCAGTTCGAATCCAAGGTTAAAAAATAATGTTTAAAGGTTTAAACCTGAAGTACATGTTGCATGCACAACACTGTAAACAAAATCACGATATTTAAACATTATTTTCCTCGACCACTTAATAATTAACTACAGCTCCAAACATGTTCCTCAGATCCTTGAAACCTTGAAAAATATAATTTTAAAATCCTCGAAAAACCTTGATTCGTCTGTTTGAAGGCTGCACCCCGCCCTCCCTTGTCCCCGTGTTAGTGTATATGTGTGAGGGTGTATATGTAGGAGCAGTACAAGTTTGTGTATGACACCCTGGAGGAGAGCGTGGTGTGCGGGAGCTCACACTTCTACGTGCAGGAGCTCTCCGACCGACTAAAGCAGAAATCCGTCAAGGATAAAACAAAAAAGAAGAAAATGAATGAGTATGAGAAGGAGTACGCTGTAAGTAAATAAATGGCTGGGTTTCATCATTTTTAGTAAAAAAAAGTTTTTTTTTCTAATTTTTGGACTAGTTGAGTTCTCAACAATTTATATTTGGGTTAGAAATTAAACAAATTTTATTGTGAAAAGGAAATGAACGCTTGTCAACCTGCTATTTTTTAACCTTGAAGATTTTCGCCCTAAATTACTTTAAGCTAATATGGAATGGTCTAAATTTGAAATATCAAAGGTTGCAAAGATCTAGGGATTCACATAAAAAATATGTTTTTTTTTTCAATTCTTGTAAAATAAAAAAAAGTTGATGCATTTTTCTGTTGCTTTCGTTTTCCGTGTTGTTTTTTATCATTTCATTTGAACTGGGGCAGGTTCAGTTTTTTATTTGTAAAATGTGTTTAACACTAGAAAACAGGTGTCAACTCATTTATTCAAGTTTTGCATGAAGCTAGAACTTTGTCAACTCATTTCAACATCGTTTTCAACAATTTTTAGCAAAAATATTTCCCGCTTCGTAAAACTCTACATCATGAGATCTTTGCTCTTTTTTCTGTTTTAGGTTTGAAAAAATTTTAACGTTTTTTTTGTTTGTTTGCTAGTTGGATGGTTTTTCAAGGTACATGAGGGAAACTTTACAAATTAGAATTTTAATCATGTTTAATTTTTAAGAATCTTGAGAATATTTTTGAGTCGTGTCATACTAGGAATTCGAACTGAACGGTCACTGTGGAAAGATAAAGAATTTCAGACATTCCGGCTTTTTCCTCAACTTAGAAAGAATTTTAAAATTATAGAAAAACATACTTGTTTGGTCAGTTATAAATAGATTTCAATTTGTTGTGTTTGTCAGGTTGTTGAATTAATGTTAAATTGTTGTGCCAAAAATGCCAAAAATGCCAAAAATGCCAAAAATGCCAAAAATGCCAAAAATACCAAAAATGCCAAAAATGCCAAAAATGCCAAAAATGCTAAAAATGCTAAAAATGCTAAAAATGCCAAAAATGCCAAAAATGCTAAAAATGCCAAAAATGCTAAAAATGGAAGCTTCTATATCAACTTTCTTGACGTCAAAGCATTCCGATTTTTTCCCTGAACGTTCAATCTTTTGTAAACATTGTTCTCAATGAATTGTCCTGATGATGCACTGAGGGGTGAGGCTGAAACTTAAAATATTCAGATTTATTGAAACTGGGTTAAAATGGAATATTTAGGCTCACATCAGTTCATAATTAAAATTTTTAATCGTATTTTTCATAAAAACTTTTTTCTATTTTTCAGTATGTAATTTCATTTGATCTTTAATTTGCCTTTTTAACTTTTTGTTTGTTCAGTTTGCTGTTTCTTCTTATTTTTAGTATTAGTATTAGTATTTAGTTGTGCAGTTTTATATAGGCGCGCAGTTGAATAATGATAATAAATTAATAATTATTTTAAAATTATCATCACTGAATTTATTTTTAACAATTAAATAATTTTTTTTTGTGAATTTCTGTCATTTCTGTTTTTAATGTATTTGTTACTTAAATGTTTCTGAGGATATTGAGCTAGATATCTAATATCTATGTAGTCCAATGTCGTAGGCATTAGATATTTCAAACTTCGTATTCTGATAGATCTTAATCTTAGTTTGATATATCAGAGGTGTACAACATCAGGTTGCAAAGATAAAGGGATCAGAAAATTTGAGTTTTTGCAAAGATTCAACTCCTTAATCTTTTTATGTTCATTAATAATTAATTGGTGGATAAGGTTTAAAAATTGGTTTAATTAGTTTAATTTTGAAATATATCACGATATCAAGGATTCACTAGAACACAATTTTATATTATAATGATAAAGTAATATTATTTTATATTATAATGATAAAGTGATATTATTTTATATTATAATGATAAAGTAATATTATTTTATATTATAATGATAAAGTATCTATCTATCTTTCTATCTATCTATGGTTTAGGAACAATATAAGTTTATATATGACTGTCTGGAAGAGTACTGTCGAGGAATTGACTCAAGGTTAAGTAATATTATTTTATATTATAATGATAAAGTGATATTATTTTATATTATAATGATAAAGTGATATTATTTTATATTATAATGATAAAGTAATACTATTTTATATTATAATGATAAAGTGATATTATTTTATGTGATACCGCTTAGAAAGCTATATTAATACAGATCTGTTTTTTTATCATTTAAAAAAAAAATCTGAATTTTTTATAAAATTGTTTATTTTATTATTAAAAGTTTTAAAGAAAGCATTGTCAGATTTAACAAATTCTTAACAAAAAGAGTATTAATTGACAATATTTTAAAATACATATTGAGGAATGGCTAAAACATCTAATCCATTAAAAAGTTCAATCTAACAAAATATAAATGAAATCATTCAGAATTAGTAAATAATAATTGTGCTAAAAAACTTTTAAAAATATTAAGTTTTGAAAATCTTTAAAATCTTATATATCAGAAACATTTGTTTTATTTTCCAAGATATTTCGTTAAGAGCAATATCATAATTTCTTTTCTTTTTTGTCTAAAAAGTGAAAAATAAAATGTTCTGGTAGGTATAATGGTGTTCTGTGGAAAAGTATCTGGTATCAGGGTATAATGGTGTTCTGAGGAAAAGTATCTGGTATCACGGTATAATCATTAAATATTACGTTAGCTGATCCATATAGCAGGGGGAAGGGGAGGGGGAGCAAGAGGGGAGCAACTACGACTCGAGCCGTTTTTAAATCGCCGGCTCTGAAGACTTAGATAAAAGTGCTACCTTCGATGTTATCTTGTATTGAGAAATAAATGATATCACAAAGAAAAATGCAAAGGAATTAAGTTTTTGCCTCAAACTAATTTTTGCAACCTGATGATGTGAAACTTTTATATTTCGAACTTAGACTTTTTGATCTAACATATTTCATAGTTTAAAATATTAAAGGTTTACCACATAGGGTTGCAAAGATATAGGGATTAGAAAATCAGAATTTGTTGCAAAAATCCATTTCCTTTAAAGCTGCAGGATATCTTCAACGTAAGACCAAAGGCTGAAAAAAATCCGCACAGTCTTCTCTGAAGTCTTATTATTTGTTGGTAACCCTGTATATAATACTAAACTCTGATATTATTAAAATTCATACTTTGTGAGAAATACAAAAATGTTTTTGTATTTTAAACATAAGATATATAATTTGTACTCTGTACATTTTACTTCCTTCTTTTCGATTTAAAAGAAAAAAATGTAAAATTTGTGAACGATGTAAAATACTGTCAAAAAAAAGATAATTCTGTTTTTGTGCTCTTTTTCTATGTTTACATAATGCATGTGTTATTTAGTTAATTATAGCTTTAGAATTTAGATTGCATGAATTTTTTTGATTTCATTCTATACATATGTACATATAATTGTATTATGATATAAAGTGTTAAAGTGAATTTAAATTCTATGGATTATGTAAACAACTCCAAAAGTTGAAAATTTATTTTGCTCTTAAATACATGGTCAAAATATTTCTGTAACCAGACTCCAAGGTTTACTATTGGTGACTGTGCAGCTGGGCATAGAGCTGATAATAGAGATAAAAATAGAAACGTTCTCATTGTTCCACGTAAGTTTTTTCATCCCCATCTCTATTTATTCAGTATTTTAAGCATTCATCGTCATCCCTTTTTTTTATTTTGACGCATATCCCTAATTATTCAAAATTTTAAACATTCATCCCCATTCGTAGTAAAATACTTTTCATTTTGACCCACATCCCTAGATATTCAATATTTTACATTTTAATCATCAAAAATTTTCATATTTTCATACCCATCTCTAGTTTTTAATGATTTACATTTCCACCGCCATTCCTAATAATTCTAAATTGTAACTTTTCATTCCCATCCCAATCCCTATTTCAATACTATTTATATACTCGATCCCAATCCCTAGTTTCAACACCCCTTTCATCCATCCCTAGTTGTTCCATTTTCTTCCCAGATATTAAAGATTAATCTGTTATTATAATCTTGTTGGCTCAGTTTCATTTGCCATAATACTTTTGCCATAATACTTTTGCCATAAGTAACACTTGCCATAAGTCACACTTGCCATAAGTCACACTTGCCATAAGTTACACTTGCCATAATGGTTACACTTGCCATAATTACACTTGCTATAATTACTTTTGTCATAATTTTCTAATTTCTAAAAAGATGAAAATCGGTCTTTTTTTTATTGCAAATGCGGGAAATTTTCCCATGAAAATTCCCAACTTTAGTTTTCTCATTGTTTTAAAACAGAACAGTTGACACAACTTCAGCTCCATATTTTCTCACAATGGAGGACCCTTTGGTGACCTTTGAGACCACAAGTAAGGGTAAACCAATGGTTCTCGAGACAGCAACAACTACACCTATGTAGCCAATGCCTCGTCTACAGAAGTGAAATATTGGAAATGTTCGGTTAAAATGTGCTCAGCTAGAATTCGAACCCGAATTTCTCCCTCCAACCTATGAGAGGATTGCTAACATTGTCCTACAGTATAATACTCTTCCCATAGAAGAGTGCCTAAACCTGATAGCTCATGAACTGTCTCTGTATTAGATTTGTAATTTGTATTCAATTTGTAATTGTAAAAGAAAATATAAATAAACATGTTTGTTAATTCAAACCATATTTAATTTTAATTATGGCAAGAGTAATTATGGCAAATGTAATTATGGCAAGTGTAACCATTATGGCAAGTGTAACTTATGGCAAGTGTGACTTATGGCAAGTGTTACTTATGGCAAATGTATTATGGCAAATGTAATTATGGAAAAAATAATTATGGCAAAAATATCATGGCAAATGAAACTGAGCCATCTTGTTTTTTAATATTAAATTAATGTATCAATATAATTAATAATTAGTTTGTAATTAATTAACATCAGTTCTATATAATTAAGACCTGATTAAAATATTGATCCTAATCTCTAATTTGTTATATCTATCGTCATCCAAAACTAATTTATTCGAAAATTAGATAACAACCTCAGGGGCGTATTCAGAAAATTGTCCAAGGTGGGGTCTAAATTTTTTTCTTACCAGGGGGGGCTCAGCACCCTTAGGGGCATGAAAACCCCCTGAAATCAATAGATTTCACTGGTCCAGGGGGGCTTAGCCCCAATAGCCCCCCCCCCGAATACGCCTCTGAACAACCTGTTTCTTCTTACTAAAATATTTCTATTTTCAGCTGATAATTTCCGGCCTTACATCACATCCTTCCAGGGAAATAACTGCACTGATTATATAAACGCAGTATTTGTTGACGTAAGTAAAATCTTTAGACAAAATATGAAAAACTGTTGACAATTTATTTCAAAAATTGCAATTAAATTAAACTCGTAAGATCTAAACCTTCTAGGGTTTGCTTCCAAAAGGAATTGATCACAAGTCTGAAACTGTAGTTTTCTAATCCTTACATCTTTGCAAACTTATGTCGTAGACCTTTGACATTTCAAACTAAAAAATATGCAGCTTTTGATCGAATAGTCAAACATTTTGATATAATGAAAAGGCAATTTACATCATCCTGTTGCAAAGAAAGAGGGTTAGAATATAGAAATATCGAAGAAAAATAATTAGTTCCTTTATTTTGACGGTTATTTGGTCGCTAGGTGTCTCTGCTTACGATGCATCTGGAGTTACGCGTGGAATAGACTCCAACGACACCTAGCGACAAAAAAATCGTAGTTTTAAGTACATAATATATGAGCAAGTAAAAAATATTATGAAATACCAACTATATACAAATGCAACGAAAAATTATCGATGATTATAGGTTGTAATATCTGAATGATTTGTGCGGAATTAAATTGATTTTTTTTATGATCCGAGTCGAATGCTGTAACTTTCTGAATTTGTATGGACGCCGCGTTTTTTGGTATGAGTCGTTTTAAACAATTTTATCCTGATAGACGCAACAGATAGAAGTAAGATAAGTACCGATCACCATCGATAATTTTTCATTTTTCGCGAACACTCCCTTTCATAGAGACTGAATTTTATTTAAACACCACATGTGCATTGCATATTAGCATAGCCCAATTTTTCAATGGCATTAGCATAGCCCAATTTTTCAATGGCAATAATGTTAAAAAGTAGACCACTAAATTTAATGTTAGGGGTCGTTATCTAAAAGATAATATCTATCACTTTATATAAATGCCAATCCGTCTATCTATCTATCTATCTATGTAAATATCTATCAATCTATCTGAATCTACAGAAAAGAACACTACAGTTTCCACCAAGTTTTCAAGATGAAAAACTAAACCTTTTGAAAAGAAAATATTAAAGATAAAGAACTTAATAATATGTCTCTTCTAGTCCTTCATTAGTCTTACTGATTTAGTCATCTAGTCCTAAACGTATTTAACTATCCCTGTAGAAGTTTACTTTTTCATTATTCAAAAGTTTCAAAAGTTTCAAGTTTCAAAATTTCAAGTGACCCTGAATTTACAATCCAGATTTTAAACTTTTTCTGATCTCACTGTTTTTCTAACTGAAAATTAATAGTTTTTAGTCGCAGTTTTTCTACACATGTGAGCAGAAGAAAACAAGAAAAATAATTGACAAACTCAATTTTTTTTCTTTATATCCATCCAAGTAAACCACGAAAAGAAAATATAGATATTCCACAGTTTAAAAACATCTGTCTCTCCCATTGTTACTTATTAACTGTTTAAAGGATACCGTCACGAATTAGGTAAGGAACTCTTGAAATGGCGGATAGCTTGGAATTACGTTGACAGTCCCTTTAATTCTTGAAGTCCTATTTTCCTGCAGTCCCTTTAATTCTTGAAGTCCTATTTTCCTGCAGTACCTTTAATTCTTGAAGTCCTATTTCCTGGAGTCCGGGAGAAAATATGTATTTTAGAAACCCCTGGAATGTACAGTTTACCATGAACTTAAAACTAAACTACATCAAACTACATCTTGAAAAGAGAACATTTGGCAGTTTTACAGAGTAAAATACGACATTTTTATTTTGTTTCAAAGAGTTAAGTGTGACATGTTTAATATGGTTTTAAAAAGTAAAGTGCGACATGCTTGATGTCATTTCAAAAAGTAAAGTGCGATATGCTTGATATGATTTCAAAGAGTAAAATAAAACATGCTTGATATTATTTCAAAGAGTAAAGTGTGACATGTTTGATATGGTTTTAAAAAGTAAAGTGCGACATGTTTGATATCATTTCAAAAAGTAAAGTGCGACATGCTTGATATGATTTCAAAGAGTAAAGTGCGACATGTTTGATATGATTTCAAAGTGTAAAATGCAACATACTTGATATGATTTCAAAGAGTAAAGTGCGACATGTTTGATATGATTTCAAAGAGTAAAGTGTGACAAGTTTGAAATGGTTTCAAAGAGTAAAGTGTGACAAGTTTGAAATGGTTTCAAAGAGTAAAGTGTGACAAGTGTGATATAGTTTTAAAGAGTAAAGTGCGACATGTTTGATATGATTTCAAAGAGTAAAGTGCGACATGTTTGATATGATTTCAAAGAGTAAAGTGTGACATGTTTGAAATGGTTTCAAAGAGTAAAGTGCGACATGTTTGATATGATTTCAAAGAGTAAAGTGCGACAAGTTTGAAATGGTTTCAAAAAGTAAAAAACAACATGTTTGATATAGTTTTAAAGAGTAAAATAAAACATTTATAAATGGTTTCAAAGAGTAATATACGACATTTTACAGATAGTTTCAAAAGAAATTTTACGATATTTTTGATATAGGTTTCATACAATGCAGTTAATTGAGAAGGTTCCTCTTAATATCTAATCTATGTATATATATACATATATTTATTTATATATATACATATGTATAAAGTAGTGTTTTTGTTTGTTTGTATGTCTGTTCATAACTTAGAAACCCCTTGACTGATTTGTCTAAACATTTAAACCAGTTAAACCAGGGGGATGTTCTTAGTTTAAAATGTCTGAATTGACTGGGTCGAATATTCTAGAAAAAGTTTAGTTTCCTGGCAAAGTTGAGTTTCCAGGCTAGTTTATCATATAACTGAGTCAAAGTGTAATTATTGAACTAGAAAAGTTTATGATAAAGTTGTAAAAAGTTTGATGTATGATTTATGGCGAATGAATGGTCGGACTCCAGAATATGTATTTCTGAGTTAACCATAAAGGATGAGACTGTAATGACGACTCAAAACGTTTAAAATATGACAAATTTTGGTTTCTGCCTTCAATTTAGTATTTTAATGTTTTACTAAATATATATTAAGCACATAAATAATATACTATGTAGATAAATATACAGATAGAAAGNGATCGATCTGATGACGCAAATACAAGCGTAGTTTTAAATATTTAAAAATAAGGAGATTAGACTGCAGGACGGATATTGTAAAAAAAATACGGAGATGCGACTGCAGGACGGATATTGTAAAAAATACGGAGATTAGACTGCAGGACGGATATTGTAAACAAATTTTTTTTATTGTTTTTGAACTTTTGAAAGGTTACTCAAAAATCTTTCTGGTTTTACGAAGGAATTATGTTTTTGCCACGAACTTTGATAATCTAATCCCTATATCTTTGCAACCCGATGTTGTAGACCTTAGATTTTTCAAATATAAAACGTTTTTTACTTATATTTTTTTTAAATAAGTTTTTTGGCAAGTTAACGAACGTATTGTAACAGTTGAAAACCATTAAAATAATCTTGTGTAAAAAAACATAAGATTTTAATTATCAAATACTAAAGTTATTGTCTTAATATTACCTTGAATTTGCCTAACAAAATTTAAGATTTTTAATCGATTGAGCGAGATCGGGTTCAAGTAAATGACTATTAACGGTTGAAGGATTTAAATGATCCAAAAATTCAAGGTTCTACAATTCAAGGATTTGCTTATCAATTCACACTTCAATCTAAAATGGGGACTGCTCTACTTAATTTGTACCGGTTTGACCCTATCCCCGCACTGTACTAAGATTAAATGCGCTCCATAAATGGTTATATTTGAATAGAATATTTGAATTTTTTTTCTAGAAACCTCTTTGTAAATAACTTTGATAATACTTTTTTCAGGGATACACACACCCCCTAACTTGTCAAGTCACTAAGATTCATTTATCTTATAGCATGGGGTTGTTTCATGGATTTCTTTTAATTCTTTTTTACTAGAAAGCTCTTTGTAAATAATTTTGATAATACTATCAAATTTTTCAGGGATACACACACCCCCGTGAGTATATTGTAACTGAGTGGCCTGTAGTGAGTACATGCAGTGATCTCTGGTCCCTGGTCTACGATCATGATTGTTCTGCAGTAGTTGTACTTTGTAACCCCTCACCAGGGGTCAGTAATGTAAGTACTTTGTAACTTTAAAAAATAATTCATGGACAAATATTGTTCATTATTTATCATTATTATTATTATTGTTATTATTATTTTCATTATATTATTATATACTATAATAATTTATTAAGATTATTAATATTTTTAATTTAAAAAACATCAGTAATGTTTGATAGCTAAAGAATCGCTGCATTGTGTTAAAATGGCAACAGCAATAGCAATCAAATATCGAAGATGAGTTGAAACTCGTGTTTTAATTCTCATTTCAACTTTTAACCAAATCCTGGATTCCAGTATGTTGTTGTACCTTCTAAATGGCCCGAAATATCAAGAATTTGGTCACGATTTCAATTTTCTCCATGTTATCACAATTTATGAAATATCTTTCTACTTTTTTACGATCTAAAGAACTGAAAAAATTGCAAATCTTTGTATTATGATAAAATTTAGGACAATTTTGCTGCTGTGACACTTTCTAGAATATAAATAGTTTTAAACAATTCATCAGATACATGATTCTGTTTTTAGCGGATAATTTTTCTGTATCACCCTAAACCAACAGCACTAAAATATCAGGCTTTTTGAAGTTATCAAATTGTACAAAAACTCTTATCAATTTAAGTTAATTTACATCGAGAAATAAATCTAGCAAGTAAATCATGTTTTTTTTTATAAAAATTGATTGTGTCCCATAGTTTGGACATAATGCATAGCAATGACGACATTCTTCAAGAAACTCAAAAGATCAAACTTTAGCATATTTATCATGCATAACAAAGACGACATTTTTCAAGATACTTTCAAGCTACTCAAGAGATATAAATTGACATTTCAAATTCTAACCTCAAAAGGCCAAAATATTCACAATTATTGAGATATTTTTGTTAAAAATAGTGGAAACTCAGTTAGAACTTTTAATAAACAAATCGGCGAATCTGTTTATCATCAATTCTAGAAAATGTTTACAGGTTTCGAAATCTTAAATCTTACCTTAAATCTAATCATGAGTGATGCTTGAAAAGTGCGAATTGAACATATTAATTCTTTGCGTTTAAATTCATTATTTTAGTCAATAATTAGCTTTTGTATTTAATTTTCTCAAATGTGCCAGTTTGGTCAAGTAACAACAGAAAATACGTTTTTTGTACAATTTTATAAATCCAAGAAATCTGATATTTGAGGTTAGTGTCAAGCTTTTGATTTTACAGTTCACTGACAGAAAAAATTGTGTGTTTAATTCTAATAATGTTATTGATATAGTGTCATTATTACATCATTATTTATTCATTGCCTTTTGTTTAATAGAGTGGATAAGTAGAAGTTTTTCTAAGAATCCAAAAATATAATATTTAGTCCTATCCGTCCTTTTGTAAAATATAATATATTAGTCCTATCCGTCCTTCTGTAAAATATAATATATTAGTCCTATCCTTCCTCCTGTAAAATATAATATTTTAGTACTATCCGTCCTTCTGTAAAATATAATATTTTAGTCCTATCTGTCCTTCTGTAAAATATAATATTTTAGTCCTATCCGTCCGGCCTTCTGTAAAATATAATATTTTAGTCCTATCCGTCCTTCTGTAAAATATAATATTTTAGTCCTATCCGTCCTTCTGTAAAATATAATATTTTAGTCCTATCCGTTCTTCTGTACAATATAATATTTTAGTCCTATCCGTCCGTCCTTCTGTAAAATATAATATTTTAGTCCTATCCGTCCTTCTGTAAAATATAATATTTTAGTCCTATCCGTCCTTCTGGCCAGAAAACCAGAAATCTAAGAAGTATGGACAAGTGTTTACAGTGGAATATGTTTCTCACAACCATTATCCGAATATTAGGTAAACTGGGATAAATATTTTTTATTCTGACAAAAACTTGATTTTTTAATATTAGAAACTACTATTTAAGTAATCTAGACTTAAGGAAAAAGAACAATTTCTTGCTAATCTAATCTGCCAAGGTTACTAAAATTTGCTCCCGCCGTTTACCCGCACTTGAACAATTTTACCGGGAAACTAAATTTTCGCTATTAAAGTCGACTCATTCAATTTAGAATCTTAAAATCAAGTTAAGGACATTCCCGTGGGTCTCCCGAGTTCCCCAATCAAATTTTGAGGCAAATCAGTCCAGGGGTTCCTAAATGATCGGACAAACAAACACACAGACTGACAAACAGAGATTACAACTTTATATTTATAGATTACTACATGGTATTACCTTGGTATCTTGTTTCATATGAGAAAGTAAATTTATTTGGTTTCATGCAATTCAAAACATTTTTGTTCCAGTAGTTCATGTGAAATCCATGTCAGATTTCAATCAATTTTCTTAAAAGAATTGAGTTTTTGCCACAAAGATAAATGTTTTACCCTCTAAATCTTTACAACCTGATTGTGTAAACCATGATATATCAAACTTGTACACTACTACATATATGGACTAGAATTTATAAATTGAAATATCAAAGGTCTACGAATACAATTAAAGATATAGGGATTAGAAAATTCGAGGTTGTAGCAAAAACTCAATTCTAGTTCAAACATTTTTATTTTTCAGATCCTGGATCTTCAAGATCAACAAGAAGATTGTTTCTTTAACAGAGTTGATGGCTGGAGTTAAAGCTCCAAGCAAAACTTGTCAACTGTTCCAACTCATGTGCTGGCCACAGGTAGTTATATACTGGATACAGGTAGTAATATATACTGGATACAGGTAGTAATATATACTGGATACAGGTAGTTATATACTGGATACAGGTAGTAATATATACTGGATACAGGTAGTTATATACTGGATACAGGTAGTAATATACTGGATACAGGTAGTAATATATACTGGATACAGGTAGTTATATACTGGATACAGATGGTAATATATACTGGATACAGTTATATACTGGATAAAGGTAGTTATATACTAGATAAGTAACATACTGGATACAGGTAGTAATATAATGGATACAGGTAGTAATATACTGGATACAGGTAGTAATATACTGGCCACAGATAGTAATATATACTGGATACAGATAGTAATATACTGGATACAGGTAGTAATATGCTGGACACAGGTAGTTATATGCTGGATACAGGTAGTTATATACTGGATACAGATAGTAATATATACGGGATACAGGTAGTTATATACTGGATAAAGGTAGTTATATACTAGATAAGTAACATACTGGATACTGGTACAAATATACTGGATACAGATAGTAATATTCTGGATACAGATAGTAATATACTGGATACAGGTAGTAATATACTGGTTACAGCCACAGGTAGTAATATACTGGATACAGATAGTAATATATACTGGATACAGAAAGTAATATACTGGATACAGGTAGTAATATACTGGATACAGGTAGTTATATACTGGATACAGGTAGTTATATACTGGATACATGTAGTAATATACTGGATACAGGTAGTAATATACTGGATACAGGTAGTAATATACTGGATACAGATAGCAATATATACTGGATACAGATAGTAATATACTGGTTACAGGTAGTAATATAAACTGTATACAGGTAGTAATATACTGGTTACAGGTAGTAATATACTGGATACAGGTAGTTATTTACTGGATAGAGGTAGTAATATACTGGATACAGGTAGTAATATATACTGGCCACAGGTAGTAATATACTGGATACAGGTAGTAATGTATACTGGATACAGGTATTAATATACTGGATACAGGTAGTTATATACTGAATACAGGTAGTTATATATACTGGATACAGGTAGTAATATACTGGATACAGGTAGTTATATACTGTAGACAGATAGTAATATATTCTGACTACGTTTTGAAAAGTAACTTGTATGCTATGCAATTGTTATATCTTTGCTCTTAAATAAGCTCTTGTATTTGTCTAGGGATACAAGGTGCCTACCTCGACAAATGCTCTGGTTGAACTTATGAATATGGTTGAAAGATGGAGACAGAGAACTGATTATGGACCTGTCGTAGTTGTTAGTCAGGACGGTATATCCAGGTTAGTTCTATAGTTAGTCAGGACGGTGTATCAAGGTTAGTTCTATATAGTTAGTCAGGACGGTATATCCAGGTTAGTTCTATATAGTTAGTCAGGACGGTATATCCAGGTTTGTTCTATATAGTTAGTCAGGACGGTATATCCAGGTTAGTTCTATATAGTTAGTCAGGACGGTATATCCAGGTTTGTTCTATATAGTTAGTCAGAACGGTATATCCAGGTTTGTTCTATATAGTTAGTCAGGACGGTATATCAAGGTTAGTTCTATACAGTTGGTCAGGACGGTATATCCAGGTTTGTTCTATATAGTTAGTCAGGACGGTATATCAAGGTTAGTTCTATATAGTTAGTCAGGACGGTATATCCAGGTTAGTTTTATATAGTTAGTCAGGACGGTATATCCAGGTTAGTTCTATATAGTTAGTCAGGACGGTATAGCCAGGTTAGTTCTATAGTTAGCCATGACAAAATATCCAGGTTAGTTCTATAGTAAGTCAGGTCGGTATAGCCAGGTTAGCTCTGTAACAAATATAGTAATAACACCGATATCTTTGAAACCTGAACAAACCTGTAAATATATTACGTTATAATCACCTGACCGTATTATCGGTCAATTTATACTTCATCTGTACCTTATAATTAAATTTTAGTTGAATATAGACTCTGTTTACGGGCGGTTAGAACTACCATTGCCAGTGGCGTAAATAAGGGGGGTTATTGGGGTTATTTACCCACCCTAGAATCCTGGGGGTAATTACCCCCCCCCCCCTAGAATCCTGGGTTTGATTATCCTTCCCCCCCCCTAGAATTTGTTTTTAAAAAAAGGTTGATTTTAAAATGTAATCTATATATAAATTTGGCTTGTCTGTTTGTTTGTTTGTTTGGGTGTCTGTTTGTTTGTTTGTCTGTCTGTTTGTTTGTATCCAATAAACGTCAAAACGGCTGAACCGATCGGGCCCAAATTTTTTGTGGGACATCTAGGGACCCCAGGGAAGGTTTATGAATGATTGAAATTTTAAATATTTGTCTCAATCAAAATTCGATCTTCATTAAATTTTTTAAAATTTTGAAAATCCACGAAATTTTTTGTGAAAATCCGCGAATTATTTTTGTTTTGTTTTACGATGTATACAAAGAGAACATTGTTCACAATTAATTTAGAAGATGGGCGCGAAGCGCCCTTTAAGGCTAGTATCTTTAAAATTTGCACGACAATAATTTAAATGTGATGATACTTAAGATATACCAGATTTTAAGGTCAACATATTCTAGATGATTCTAATTTCTAAAGTAATAGTCGATGGCATTACAATTAGATGTTTTTTTTAATAGAAAAAAAGTGTATGGGCAATTAAGAATATATTTAAACTTTAAATAATGTCATTTCCATATTAGATTTATTTAAGATCTTAACACACTACATTGACGACAAGAAACTTTTAGAAATTAGAAATAAGCAGAGGCGCAACTAGGGGGGGGGGCGGCCGCGCGCGCGCCCTCCCCTAGCACCTACACCTTCAGAGTGAAAAAAAGATTGGCGAATATCAGTCTCACAGGAGTCAGAAATAATAAAACCAAAAGAATTATTGTGAAAAATTGTATTCTTCTATGGTTAGTTTAAAAAAATATATTTTTATCTTTCTGAATTCTCAAGGCAAAGGCTATTATAAACATTTAATGTAAAAATGTTTCTAACTGTATTAAAACTTTGAATTATTTTTAAAATATAATAAAGTTTGTAATATCAAAGGTTTACACCACTCGGTGCAAAGATTTAGGGATTAGAATTTTTGAGTTTGTGGCAAAAACTCAGTTCCAAATCTAGAGAACATTCTGAGACTGAGCCTGGCAAACTTCTTACTGATTATCATATTTAATAGTCTGTTTATCTTCTTTAAACGAACTTCTATAAAATCGAAAATGAAATAAGATTATGGTTTATGAATGTTGGTTAGAATGATCAATCATAAATTCAATAACTTCAGGAGAAGGTAACATTATTTGTCCTTTTTCAATGTAGATGATTAAAATTATAAATGTTTTTTGACTTTTTTTTCAGAATATATAAATAATTATTTCTTGTAATTATATCTGTAATTAAACAAGGTACTCAACAAATTTTCTTTGGTGCTCCGCGCACACATGAAAATAATTGATTGACTCATATCGTTAATTTTACAGTTGTTCAAAAGTATTAATTTTTTAAAAACTACAAGAAAAAAAACGATTTGAATTGAACATAGCCAAATCTGCATGCAGCAACTGAAAATTTCCTTTTTTCGACATCAAACCCTTAAAATAACACTTTTATTTTAAAAAAACATTTCTAAAGAAGGGTCAAGCCCCCACCCCACACTTACATGAATATAAATTCAGTATTTTACAGATTTTTGTAGTTAATGTAAAATGAATGACTTTAATGAAGGATATAAATCAAGGTGAAAGCTAAAAGGTAGGAATTTGATGGAGTAAATGCCAGAAATGAGTGGAAAATGCAAATCAAACCCAACTAAAACCAATAATTTGATATACATCATAAAAATTTGGCGCGCTTCGCGCGCAACATTAAAAGAATTACCCCCCCCCCCCCTACAGAATCCTTATTTACGCCCCTGACCATTGCTCAGTAGAGAGTCTGTCAGCTTTGTGTGTCGATAAATAAACATTAAAACCTACCATTGTTCGGTAGAGAGGATAGAGTTTAATAGCTTTGTGTGTGGATAGATACACACTTAGACCTACCAGGGTTCGGTAGAGAGGATAGAGTTCGATATCTTGTGTGTGTGGATAAATATATACTTACAGAGAAATATTGGAGTAAGGCATTTATTACAGCTCTATATTCTGGTGGCAGTATGCTGAGGTGCAGCAAGGATGCCTCTATCTGAATACTAAAACTGTATTTTAGTAATCTTTAATCTTATCAGGGTCTTTCCTTACAATATGTTTCCTAATATGCTTTAATATTAGGATTAAAATATTAGCAAAAAAGAGGAATAAATGAAAAAAAGAATAAATCAATAAATACATAAGTATGGAAGAATGTAAGAAAATAGATAAATAAATAGTTAATAAAAATAGTTAATAAATACGTAAACAAATCGATGAATAAACAATACTTTTAATAAAGATAAAAATAAATAATTAGATAAAAATGATGAATGGGTGAATGAATGAATGAATGAATGAATGAATGAATGAATGAATGAATGAATGCGTATCTAGGTGTGGTGTTTACTGTGCTGCGAATGCGTGTATAGAGCAAGTAATCCAACATGGCGAAGTTGATGTATTCCAAGCTGTCAAAACAGTCAGGAGACATAGACCTCAACTTGTAGAGAACCTGGTAACATTTCTTAAAGGGATTGATCATGAAATTTTGGAGTTGGATTTTCGATTTTTTTTATTTATTGCTTTTAGGTATTTTCCCAAAGGCATTTTCTCAAGGTCAACTTTACAAGTGACAATTTTCTAAGTAGCAACTTCCCAAATGTTCAATTTCCAAAAGGTTAGGTGTGAGGCGCCGCGCCGTAGGCTGCAAAGGGCCGAGCGCTATGTCTAGGATGGGTTAGGGGGCAGAGCGCTACGGTTAGGACAGAGTTGCCGCTTCTAAAATCTATTCATTCACTTTGAGAAAGGCCTGGGTTAAAAATGCCGGCTTGGATTGGAGTCAGTAAAATTTTTAGATCAGCTGCGGATAATTTTCCTAAACGTTCATTTAAGAAACATTGCAGTTTAGAAAATATGCTAATCAAGACGCAAGTTTTATCTCTAATAAAAACTTTTAAGAAAGTTCGAAAATTCAAAAAAAAATTTATACGATAAATTGACTGTAAATTCTCTCTTTGAGACTCCATTGTGCCTTTTAACTTTTTTTTAATTAAAATTTAATGATTCTCGCAGCTGCAAGCTAAGAGGCAATTATTCTTTGTAAAAATAAAGTTTTTGTCAAGTATACTAAAATATACCCTTTCTCCGACCCGGGGGTTATAAACTTTTTTCTTGTCAAAGAACAATTAATTTAACCTCTTTTAGTAAAAAAAAAGATCAAAAACATAAAAAGCCAATTAAAAATCTGTTATTGGAAGTTTTTTAAATATCCAACCCTAAGATGTATACTGAAGAAGGAACAGAATTTGATTTTATTTATTAAAAACTAGTTTGTGAACCCAGCTCAGACTGGAAATTAATTTTACATATAAAAATCAAGCAAATTCTCATCAAAGTGCTATAATCAAAATTTTAATCAAATCGGTTCATGATTTTTTATTCAAACAGAGATTTTCTTAACCTCAGAGATTACTACTTTATATACAATTGTCGTTGCTTCTATTAATATAAAAATATAATAAAGTCAATTTTTCTAAATGATTTCTAATATTTTTTTTTCAAATTACAAGTTTATAAGTACACAAAGAGAAGCTGTTAAGTGACAGCTTTCCTTTGTTTCGATGCTTATGTGTAACGTATATCCATGCTGTTTAATAGCTTGATAGAAATGAAAAGTCGTCTTTATTGTATATGTATTTAAAGATGTTTTTTTTTATTTTAGACGGAGTACAAGTACTGCTATGATCTTGTACTACACTATGTACTTCACTATCTACACAAGGAACAAACAAAATGACGTCACTAGAGAAAATCTGTAAAGTTTGCAAGAAAAAATATTTAACACTTTTTTCGTCCTGATCAATATCTTTCTCCTTTAAAATAAATATTATAAAACACTTGGACAATATAACTATTTGACCTATATACACCATGATATTTACAAATTCACCCATAAAGAAGAGACTCTTCTAGAGACGACCTTTAAGTTTATTTTTTATTTAAAGCTTCATCAAATATGTTTTTATAATTAGAGTGAGCAAAATTCAAAGATAAACTTTGTACAGTCGTTTCTAAAACCTCCTCCAACCCTGTATACGCATATTTAAATGATTGAATATAATGTTAGCGGATTTCTGACAGTTAAGAATGTAAATAATGTCGTCTTTGATTTTTCTTGTTTCTTTGTATTCCTTTAATATTTTGAAAAGAAATAAGAACATGTTTAACCGTCATTCCTATACGAAACATTTTCATGACAATTTTTTTAGGATTTTTTGCTAAATATTTCATAATTCCAGAGACAATGGATAAAAACCTCTATTTTGTGAAAACTGTAAATACGAATTGTATTTATGTTATTCAAAATTATATTATATAATGGATATATATATTAGTGTGTTAACAAAATTGTAATCTTAATATAAATAGTTTTATAAATATGTACATATACAATACATATAATTGCTGAATGCAGTGGGAGTCAATGTAGATGATACGTGGAAAACGACATTAAAAAGTTCTGTCATATATTCGTAAATACTTGAAAGTGACTTTTAATTCTTATTTGGTGTTTGACAATTAGATTAGGTAAAAAGTTTAACCAGATGTCACACAACAATAAACATCGGAAATAAGAGAAGCCATTGAAATTGTCTTCAATCATTTCAGAAATTTACATATAACAATTTTTTCTAAAAAAAACACTGAAATGGCTGAACCAAACGATTTAACGGTCAAAATTTAAAAATGTTGCCTGGAAATTATCCATTTTGAAAATCCGCTTAGTAAAACAGAAAAATCCGTGTGTTTTGGAGAACGGTGAAATTTTTCGCTTAAAAGGCAACCGTTAAAACCGTTAAAACCGTTGTTAGAAAAAGAGTTGCCAAAAAGAGGAGCCAAGAAATTGAAAAAATAGAATTTAGGCTAAAATTCTTGGTATGAATTCAAAAGTTCAAATGAGGAAAAACACATTTTTAAAATGATCGAATAAGTGGAAAATTGTGTTGATGATTCTAGAATGATCGATATATATAATCTGGCCATAATACTGTGTACTTTCATTATTGCATACAGCTTGCTCAGCCTGTTAAACAATTACAATAAACTTTAACTGGGTCGTTTTCTAAATTACATGTTTATTAACTCTCACTGTATTAATGCTATAACAGAGAATAATATTTTTTATATCATCTATTTTTCCTGAAAAATATCAGGGCCTAATATCTAGTATACTAGTATAGCTTTATAGCTTGCATAGCTTTAAATCACGCTTACTGCTTAAAAACACACAAAATTTTTATCCTTTAAAAGTTTACGTTTTGTATCAAAATTGTAATTATATTACCCTGTGCGTGAAATTGGTTAAATTTAATTATGTTATTTCTTTATATCAATTTTGTTCGTAAAAAATCTCTAACCTTTCCTTATTTTTTGTTTATTTTTCAGAAATTTATGCTTTTCCATTTTTTAGCAAATTTTATTTTACAATTCAAGCAATTTCTTTGAAACCAATATTGAAATATTTAAACAGTTCCTTTATATCACAATTTACAACACTTCTGCACCTTGACAAATTCATTTCTAGATATAAACTAAAAGTTTTAAATTAACTGTTCACTATTCACTATTCACTATTATGTTAAGTTTAAGTTTTGCATCCCTGGTGTTATTTATAATTATTGTTTTACATATAAACCTATACATACCCCTTGAAGCTTGTAAACATTATAAACATAAAATAGTTTATTCAAATATATTTAAGCATTATGTTGAAAAAAATTTTAGTGTAGTAATAATTTTAACCTCCATTAAAGAGTCATATTATTATTATTATTTTTGAATAAAACTTTCTGTCATCTCAATTTTTGAATGGAGTGTCTCTTGAAATACCGTGGAATCAAAGTTTTTAACAATCAACAGTCGAGAGTAGATTATACTGGTACTTAAGTCGGACCAAAGTGTCTTCATGAAAAAGATTATAAAGTTAGAGTACACTAGGTTAAGCTTAAGATGGATGGGAGAAGGAGTAGATTGGGTTATGATGGATGGGAGTAGGAGTAGATTTATCTAAGTTGGATGGGAGTTGGAGTAGATTGGGTTTAGTTGGATGGGAGTAGGAGTAGATTGGGTTTAATTGGATGGGAGTAGGAGTAGATTGGGTTTAGTTGGATGGCAGTAGGAGTAGATTGGGTTTAGTTGGATGGGAGTAGGAGTAGATTGGGTTAAGTTGGATGGGAGTAGGAGTAGATTGGGTTTAATTGGATGGGAGTAGGAGTAGATTGGGTTTAGTTGGATGGCTGAAGCACAAGGTTTGTTTAAGATGGATAGGATATTTGGTTTAGAAATGTTTGGATGTCAGTTTCAGATCTCTCTCTCTGCGCATTATTTATTCAACCCTGATATTGTAAAGGAGAGGAGAAGATTAAACATATTAAACAGAAGAGACTTAAAGCAAAAATTTACCCATCGAGAAGAGAATACATCTTTTCCTTCCCCCCCCACCCCTTCTTCTCCTTCTCCTTTTCTTCTCCTGCTCCTTCTCCTCCTGCTCCTCCTCCTCGTCCTACTTCACCTCCTTCTCCTCCTCCTCAACCTCCTCTTCCTCTTCCTCCTCCTCTGAATTAGGTTTATTATCCTCATTTTGCAATTTCCGGTAGAAAACCTAGGAAATCTTTAATCTGAAATTGATGAATCTTTGTTGTTTATGGTTTCAACAATTTTTCTAAGGGATAGTTCAGATGGTTCAGATAGAAACCTGGTACTTTAATTGGGTTAAATAGGTCATTCATTCTCAACAAATTTTACATAAAATTAGATTTATAGATTTTATTTGGTTTGTGTAACCAACGGGTTGAAGATAAGATAAGAAATATTTTGTTGCTAAAATTACACGTAAAAATTATAACGTTACAGGCAACAAAATGTGCAACTATTTATGTTGTTTACTATATTTATGTATTATAGCAATTAGGAAGAGATTAGCTTTCGCTGTTTTGGGTATTATTCCCACCTAATTAATATTAAAACGTTTACACTATGATGAATATTCTGAAAATTTAAAATAAGTCAGGGATTACTAGTCAAATTTAGAGAGACCGAGGTGCAGCATAAAAAAATAATTGTCAGTTTTCATGTGTAGTACATATAACGGAACAAGATTCAGCATGTGCAATAATCTACCAATATTTATAACTATTACATTCATTATATTAATTTGCAATATGGATTTTAAGATAAAACGCTTTTTTGATGTTGATGTCAGGATATTTTAACATGAAAAATAATGTTATCTTGAAATATTGAGTTTGAATGAGGTAGTTAACGTCAAGGTAACGAGAGCTGAAAGGTCTCCTAATGCCATTGCAGCTTTTTATCCAAAATTTAGAAAATTGTAAACTAAAAACGATGTAACCAATAATGTTTTATTCAACATTTTTTACTAGTTTTTATTGCATTTTCTGGTAATAATTATAATAATGTTAATGATTGAAATATTGATGATAATTAATGATGATAATAAAGATGATATAATGAAGAGAACAATAATAATAATAATGATAACTGAATTACCTTGTAGACCTCTAAAATCCCGTCTTCTCTTCCCAACCTTCTCCCTTCTTCTTCTAACCCTTTTGATCTAGTGTTGAAACTCAATATAAGAAACGGAATTGCCAGATTTGTTTGAATTCAATTTTAACGAGACAATATGTCACAGGAAACACATTTCAGAGAATGCGGAATAAAAAAAACAGTCTAAGAGATAAAAACATTTTGCAACCTTCAAATGTTATGTGTTATGTACAACTGCCATCATGCATTATATTTTTGTAAAAAAAAACTCGTATTAAACCATATTTCGTTCAATTTCTATTATAAAAAAAATTTAAATCCAGCCTTATTATAATTTAGTAGAGTTGAAATTATTTCTAGAAAATGACGTTGGATTCTCAATATTTTCTGTTTTTAAATATTGTTTGTTTCTCAACATTGTCTGTTCCTCAATATTGCCTGTTTCTCAATATTGTCTGTTTCTCAATAAAGTCTGTTCCTAAATATTGTCTGCTCCTCAATATTGTCTGATTCTCAATAAAGTCTGTTCCTAAATATTGTCTGTTTCTCAATATTGTCTGTTTCTCAATAAAGTCTGTTCCTAAATATTGTCTGTTTCTCAATATTCCTAAATATTGTCTGCTCCTCAATATTGTCTGATTCTCAATAAAGTCTGTTCCTAAATATTGTCTGTTTCTCAATATTGTCTGTTTCTCAATAAAGTCTGTTCCTAAATATTGTCTGTTTCTCAATATTGTCTGTTTCTCAATATTGTCTTTCTCAATATTGTCTATTTCTCAATATTGTCTGTCTCTCAATATATTCTGTTTCTCAATATTGTCTGCTCATTAATATTGCCTGTTTTTCAATATTGTCTGTTTCTCAATATTGTCTGTTTCTCAACATTGTCTGTTTCTCATTATTGTCTGTTTCTCAATATTGTCTGTTCCTCAATATTGTCTGTTTCTCAATATTGTTTGCTCCTCAATATTGTCTGTTTTTCAATATAGTCTGTTTCTCAATATTGTCAGCTCCTCAATATTGTCTGTTTCTCAATATAGTCTGTTTCTCAATATAGTCTCCTCCTCAATATTGTCTGTTTCTCAATATTTTCTGTTTCTCAATATTGTCTGCTCCTCAATATTGTCTGTTTCTCAATATAGTCTGTTTCTCAATATTGTCAGCTCCTCAATATTGTCTATTTCTCAATATAGTCTGTTTCTCAATATAGTCTGCTCCTCAATATTGTCTGTTTCTCAATATTGTCTGTTTCTCAATATTGTCTGCTCCTCAATATTGTCTGTTTCTCAATGCTGTCTGCTCCTCAATATTGTCTGTTTCTCAACATTGTCTGTTCCTAAATATTGTCTGTTCCTCAATATTGTCTGTTTCACAATATTGTCTGCTCCTCAATATTGCCTGCTCCTCAATATTGTCTGTTTCTCAATATTGTCTGTTTCCCAAAATAGTCTGTTTCTCATTATTGTCTGTTCCTCAATATTGTCTGTTCCTCAATATTGTCTATTACTCAATATTGTCTGTTACTCAATATTGTCTTTTTCTCAACATTGTCTGCTCCTCAATATTGTCTGTTTCTTAATATAGTCTGCTCTTCAATATTGTCTGTTTCTCAATATTGTCAGCTCCTCGATATTGCCTGTTCCTCAATATTGTCTGTTTCTCAATGTTGTCTGTTTTTAAATTGTTTGTTTCTCAATATTGTCTATTTTTCAAATTGTGTGTTACTCAATATTGTCTGTTTCTCAATATTGTCTGTTTCTTTATATTGTCTTTTCTTAACATTGTCTGTTTTTTAATACTGTTTGTTTCTCAACATTGTCTGTTTCTCAACATTGTCTGTTTCTCAACATTGTCTGTTGCTCAATATTGTTTGTTTCTCAATATTGTCTGTTTCTCAATATTGTTTGTTTCTCAATATTGTCTATTTCTCAACATTGTCTGTTGCTCAATATTGTTTATTTCTCAACATTGTCTGTTTCTCAACATTGTCTGTTTCTCAATATTGTCTGTTTCTCAATATTGTCTATTTCTCAACATTGTCTGTTGCTCAATATTGTTTATTTCTCAACATTGTCTGTTTCTCTGTATGATCAGAGCTGGAAACTATTGTGCTGTGGATATAAAGTTCCCTTAGTGGATATCGGGATTATGCGTATCTAATGAGTTCCTAAAACTGACGGTATTTCCTTATTAACGACTTCTGTCCTTGTATCCAGCTATCTTAATTGTTACTCCTAGAAAGTATCACGTGACCATGAATTAATTAGATGAGACTTTATTCTCTTCCTTAAAGCATTTAACTCTAAGTCTAAACTATTTGAAACGACATCTATATTTTACTCCTGTATCTATTTATCTATCTATATACCTATCTATATATCTATCTATTTTATCTGCATCTATTTTTACTCCTGTATCTATCTATCCATCTATCTATTTATTAATCTGTAGAGGATCACTATTGTCGTCTTCCAAATTTGAATCCAAACCAAATTATATCTGTAATTTTCATGTTAGATAAAATAACTGTGTATCATTAGAATTCAATATATTACAGTACGTTTTCTGCTTCTATCAAATATGAAGTTGCTACATTTTGGTGACCCTGATGTGATAATTTTGTTGAGGAAAATATAACTCTTGCTGACATACCTGAAATATTGGTTCCGACTGGGTCCCTGCGATTGTCATACCTTATTAAGGTTTCCAGCAATCCGAGTTCATTTCTTTTCCTTTTTCAGTTGTAGCAATGGCTGAAACTCAGACTGTCCCAGATCCACTTCCTTTGATGACTATCTCCGTGAAGATGCCAACTTATTGAACCGATTCCCCGGAAGTCTTGTTTATTAAAGCAGAAGTTCAATTCAAAAACAAGAGGATTACTGGCTTAAGAACTAAGTTCACTTACTATGTAGCTGTGTTGCCTGTAGTTAGAGCACCTCCCTTATAAGGCTCCATGATGATGGTTAGTTCAAATGTACACTTTAAGTGATTTCCAACGTTACCAGGCCCTACAGAGCCTCCTTCTTCTCTCTGACCAGCATCCCTCAGAGTTGATGGATAAGATGCTCATGCTGCTCTCTGAGGACGAGAAGCTGGTATTTTTCTTTCAAGGATTGTTTATTGACAGACTCCCAGCTGATGTTAGATCTCACCTGCATACTAAGCCGATTAACAACCCTTGAAGAATGGCCCATGCGCCGTGCGCGGATGTATTGTGAACTATACGTGGTAAATCTGGCGCTGTTCACACTCTCTCTGATGAGTGTCGCCAGGATGTAAATGCTCTTCAACTCAAGGATTTGCTTAGAGGACGGAAATCAGTGTCTACAGCATCTTCAAACCCCTCACTTGGTTCCTCTGAGTGTTGGTATCACTGCTGCTGGGGAGATGAAGTAACCCAGTGTATGTCTCCCTGTTCCTATTTGGGAACCAAGGGCAGGCATTATCTGAACACAATTCCCTCCAATTCAACATCAAATAACCTGATTTTTCTGAGAAACATCCTTTCCTCATAAAGGTTCCTGGTAGACACCAGAGCTTCTGTATCTGGGTTCCCTCATTGACCTTGTTCTCCATCGTCCCCTGGAGTAAAGTACAGCACAGGACCACCAACAGTTCCACTATGAACCCGTCCTATAGGTCTCCAGTTCAGTTCTCGATGGTTTGATTGGAGTTTTTTATTAGAAGATGTCTCCATGCCTATCCTGGACTCAGATTTTCTCCAACATTTCCACCTCTTAGTTGATGTAGCCAGTCACTGCCTCCTTGATGCAGCAACCTTGGAACCTATCCCTGCAGTTTCTTCATCCTCGTCCAAACAGTAAATCTCATCTCTATGCTTCAATGCTTTCAACACAAACAGAGTTTTGTGATCTGTTGGCAGAATGTCCTAATGCTGTGTCTGCAAAAGGTTTCAGTAGGCACCAAGTCCTCCACACTGGTCCAACCTTCCCTGGTCCTTCTATGTTTGCCAAAGCTTGTCTCCTAGATGCTGAGCAACTGGAGTCTGCAAGAAAGGAGTTTGTTGCCATGGAAGCTGCCAGAGTTATCTGCTGCTTATGCACTCCCTAGGGTAGCCAGCTCCACATGGTCCAGAAGCCTGATGGGACTTGGAGTCCTTGCAGGGATTACTGCGGACTCAATACACAGACTGTCCCTGATCATTATCCTCTTCCAAACATTGCTGATTTTACATCAAGATTGAACGGGTGCATGATATTTACCAAGCTGGATTTGTCTAAGTTGCTAAAATCCAATGTCCCTTGGCCTTTTGGTCTCTTTGGGTGGATAATGATGCCCTTCGGACTATGAAATACAGGTTGTACTATCCAGCGCCTCATGGACCAGTTATTTGGAGACCTCCCAAACTGCTTTGTATATGTCAATGATATACTCATCTCCAGCCGGGATATCCAGTATCATCTTCAACATGTTTGCAAGGTTCTAGACAGACTCCTCCTCCACGGCCTCAGTTTAAATCCAGACAAGCGTGTTTTTGCAGCTCCTTCACTTGACTACCTTTGGATGAGAGTTTCAGCAGAAGGTTGTGTTCCCTTGTCAATACACACTTATGTAATCTCTGCCTTTCCTCAACCCTCTGACAAGAAAGGTTGACAACACTTTCTAGGAATTGTGAACTTCTACAAACGTTTCATCAGAGGTGCAGCAGGTCTTCTTTTCCCCCTAACTGAAGCATTGAAGGGAACAGTTTCGTCCTTAACTTGGTCCCAATCCATGCTGAACTCATTCTCTACTGCCAAATCCATCCTTGCCAACGTTCCCACCCTGGTTCACCCTGATCCAACAGCCAGAATCTCTGTCTCTGTTGATGCATCAGGTTCCCAAGTTGGAGCAGTTCTCCAGCAAGAAGTAGCAGGTTCCTGGGCTCCTCTATCCCAGTAAACTTTCCTTTGCAGAATCAAGATACTCTTGTCAACCATTAACTATGCTCCATGTAAAGTCGTCTTTAACTAGAGCATTTTGATTCCATTTTCAAAAGCTAAACATAGAATATTTTCATATGAAGAATTAGTGACTTTCGTTAATAATTAATTGTCATTTATTTCAGAAGTTTAAAACGTCTTAGTACTGTCCAACTATTTAACCCCTTTGTTATCAACCATTAGATCATAAGAATTTTATTTTCATTATAAACATTCATTATAACAATTTTTATATGTTATCATTCATGTAATTTTTTTCAGGAAATAAAGAGAATTCTTTATTATCGATTTTGATTTTGGGGGTTATTCTGTTGTGTGTCTGTTCAACTTGAGAATCTTGTTTCTATCTGTCAACATTTCGATCTACAGACGACGAAGTTTCAAGAAAACCTTGAGATGAATCCAACTACTCCTCTACAGTAGGATACTCTCAACGACCTTCCTCCTGAAACCCCTCATCAGGAAGTTCAAAGATGTTAGGATGCATGATCTGCCCATGATCTGCCACCAATCACGTCCGCAACCTGAACGAGGAATTGGGAACCGATGACACCACTCCAACCCCTCCGACCACCTCTGACCTCCCCCCCCCATCATCCCATCCTAACCCTCTCTAATGCTTTTAAAAATGCAATCAAGGAGAAACGAATATATGCTCTAAAGGCCTTGTCCAAACAATTCATTCACCAACTGGAAACCAATCTGGAGTTCTTCTTCTACAACCACAGGAACCTGGCCACCTGTTATCAAGCCGCAGAGGACATCATCAATTCCCACACCTCCTCATCCAACCCCTAGTCCCTCTCTCCATCCACAGGTCAAACCCAACAACCTCATTCCAGTTTCAAAGCTCCCAAGCTTAATACACCAACCTGGAGCGAAAATCTTGTGATTTTTATTCCTGGTTGTCGGCCATCCTGAACAGATTCAACTTGACCAGATTCAGCACACAGGCCAAGTAGAAATTCTACTTGGAAGTGATAACAACTTATTATTCCCTTCAGAGATTAAACATGACTCACAGGGAATGGCACTGTACCAGAGCAACCTGACCCAGGGATACATGGTGTATGGATCTGTCCCCTCCAACATAGTCACCTGGGTGGAGCCTCTCAACCCTTCCTCCAATCGTACAAGGAAATTCAAAAGGTCAACCTGGCAATCTGGAAAAGAAACAGGTGGGAAACCAGGTCCTCCTGTTAAAAAACCAGAAAACTGGAAGAAATCAGGAGGAGAACCAGGAAGTTCAGGTTAAGAACCAGAGCAACAGGAAAAGAAACAGGAGGGAACCCAGGAGCTTCAGAGAGAAATCGGGAGGTCAGGAAGAGAAACAGAAGTAGAACCAAACTCTCCAACCTGTCCTGAACCTCACACCTATCCCAGCCTCTGTCGGATCTGAACCTACAACCACTCCAGTTACTCCCACCAGTCCAGAATCCCAGAACAATTCCAACACCCCCATTGAATCAGGAAATCCAGGAAGAGATTCAGGGGAGACATAAGGAGCAGGAAATCTAGCTCCAGCTCCGAGATCCAGACGAGAGCCAGCTCAGGATGAATTCCACTCGGATCTCACCGAAATCAAGCAATAGAACCATACCCAAGCACCAACACAGGAATTAATTATTTCAACATTTTTCATTTTTATTTTATTTAAATTTTTTTTTTTAAACACTCAAATTCAGATTCCTTAAATTTTCCCCCCAAAAAAATAAAGACCATTAAAACTAACGGTTCTTGAATTTCACGCAATAACTCACATTTCTACACTTAATTAAATAATTATCTCCTCAATTTTAATTAATTCCTTTCATTTTAAATTCTTTTAATTTAATTTATGATTGAGACCTGTTGGAACCAAGATTTCAGCTTGTTTTCAGTTTACATGTTGATTTTTTTTACTCTTTCTTTAAATTATTTTGCAAACAATACACAGGAAAAAATGTACAACAGGAATTAATTTAACATCATTGTTTTAATCTCATCGACTATTCGCCTGTTAACTATAATATTAATTAATGTACTGTGAAGATAATATATTTACTGATATTTTTAGGATATAAATATATTACAGATTCTATAAATATGTTGAGAATTAAGCTTGAAGATCTTCTCTTGTTCCTGGTTCTGATCAGACTGGCTCCTGGATTCTCTTTTCATCCTTCCCGGATTTTATCCTTCCATCTCTTGTGGATTCTTAGTTTGTGATCTCTACAGGGGTCCCTCCCAAGTCTTGGGTTCTCAGGAGGTCGAGACTGATAGATAATCGGTGAGGTTGGATGGAAGGATATAGTTTTGCAGAGAAAAGGGTTCTGATTGGAAGGTCTACCTATTTTTGCAGGCTGGACAGGAGTAACTGGGAGCAGAGTCCTTTATGGTTTCAAGCAATCTATTGATACTATATCTGTTGTAGAACCTATTTGCAGTCGAAAACTTTTTTCTAACCTCTCCACTACCTTGTATGGTCCATCCTATAGTGGAGAAAGAGAAGGAACATATGACCATCTCTCCTAATAAAAACAAACTTTGCTTTGTTGAAATCATTTGGGATATAAAAGAAGTAGCTTTATAGCTTTTAGCTACTGGAGTAGCATAGTGACTTTTAGCACCAGGAGTAGCTTTTTAGATTTTAGCTCCAGGAGTAGCTTTTTAGCTTTTAGCTCCAGGAGTAGCTTTTTAGCTTTTAGCTCCAGGAGTAGCTTTTTAGCTTTTAGCTCCAGGAGTAGCTTTTTAGCTTTTAGCTCCAGGAGTATCTTTTTAGCTTTTAGCTCCAGCCCTAGAAACCAGCGACGTTGCACGACCAGTTCCATTAGGTCAAGAAAGGTCAGATTAGGTCGGGTTACGTCAGATTACCAAATTGGTCGCAATATGACCAGTCCCCCTAGGTCGTGTTTGGTCAGGTTAGGTCGGGTTACGTCAGATTACCAAACTGGTCGGAACATGACCAGTCCCCCTAGGTCGTGTTTGGTCAGGTTAGGTCAGGTTAGGTCAAATAACCTAACGGGTCTGATACTGGTCTTAACCTGACCAATCCACTTAGGTCAGATTTGGTTGAGATTGGTTGAGTTATGTCAGGAGACCTAACTGGTCGGAACATGACCAGTCCTTCTAGGTCATGTTTGGTCAGGTTAGGTCAGATTAGGTCGAGTTACCTAACTGGTCTCATACTGGTCTTAACCTGACCAATCTACTTAGGTTGGATTTGGTCAAGATTGGTTGAGTTATGTCAGGAGACCTAACTGGTCGGAACATGACCAGTCACCCTAGGTCGTGTTTGGTCAGTTTAGGTTGGGTTAGGTCAAATAACCTAACTGGTCTGATACTGGTCTTAACCTGACCAATCTACTTAGGTTGGATTTGGTCAAGATTGTTTGAGTTATGTCAGGAGACCTAACTGGTTGGAACATGACCAGTCCCCCTAGGTTGTGTTTGGTCAGGTTAGGTCGGGTGTAGCAGTACTAATACAATAAATTAGGCTCTGCTCAGAGGTTAATAAATAGGATAAATAAATATCTAGTTTGGTGATTTGGACGTCAAAACTTTGGTCATTTGGACATCAAAAGTTTGGTCATTTGGACGTCAAAAGTTTGGTCATTTTGGACGTCAAAAGTTTGGCCATTTGGACGTCCAAAGTGACGTCATTTCGACTTCGAAAATTAGGTTGTGAGGACGTAAGAATCCTTGCGTTAAACGTCCTCAACACGTCCTCAACACCTAAAATACGACGTCGCCGGACGTTCCATTGGTAATTATTGACGTCCTCATGACGTCCTAAGGACGACTTCTGGTTTCTAGGGAGGCGTAGCTTTTTAGCTTTTAGCTTTTAGCTTCAGAAGTAGCTGTATAGCTTGTTGGCTCCAGAAGTAGCTATGTTGCTGATAAGCTCCAGGAGTAGCTTTGTAGCTGGTTAGCTCCGGGAGTAGCTGGTAGCTGATTAGCTCCGGGAGTAGCAGTATAAAAAGGCGATTGGTTTGCTGGCTGTGAGACTGAAGAGGAAATGACCTGCAATGAAGATGAATCCAATATTTGTGCTGCAGCAACATCTACCAGTAGATTGTTTGCTTTCAAAAAATCTGCTCCAAGTAAAGATTGATCTACATCAGCTAAATTGAAACTCCATTCAAAACGGCGATTACCAAATTGTAGAGAAATCCATCTGTCCCCCCAAGATGAGATTGGTTGGCCGTTTGCAGCAGTTATCTGTAGAGAGGATGGTTTGTTGTTTGATTTATGTGGAAACAAACTGATTGTTGTGCCTGTATCTACCAAGAAACGGCAGTTTGTGAGAGTATCTGTTAGATAGATTAACGGTGATGTTCTTGTTTTTATTCTGGCAGAAAAAGAGTTTAAGTTTATCTTCTCCCACCGGTCCGACCGTTTCCCGAACTTGATGAATAAGAACAAGGATCTATGCACTTCCTAGCTTTCTTTCCGTATTTTTGGTGATCAAAACACCATCTAGAAGTTGAGGATGAATTATAATTCTCGTAACGGGATCTCTCAGAGTATTCTTTTTTCTTTGATGGATGATTTACAGAGTTACATGCTAATTCTTCAGTAGAAAGGTTGATGTCATCCTTGGAGATCTGATGAATAGTTTGTGAATGATGTGATGACCAAAATAGGTCAGCTTGTTGTGCTAAAGCACGAGGATCCTCATAGGCAAAGGTGTGGAGATGTCCACAAACAGTTGCTGGCATTCTTCGTAAAAATTCGTTCATAAACAGATGAGACATTGTTTGTCCAGTAGGACACAGAGCCAACATGAATCCATAAGATCAGATGGTTTACGATCTCCAATATCAGGCATAGAGCGTATCATTTCAGCTTTCTCAAGATCAGTATGGGTATATTTCTTCAAAAGACTGAGTTTCAGAGCAGTGTATGGATTTTCATCAGGAACATGTTCAAAAAAATCTGTTAGAGTAATAGCTACATCATTCTGAAGAGCTGCTAGAAGGTGATGATATTTAGTGATCTCTGCAGTAATATTCCTGAGTACAAACTGTGATTCAGCCTGTGCAAACCATATCTTGGCTCTGTCAGCCCAGAATTGGGGCAATTTCATGGATACAGCATTTGTTTCAGCCATCTTTCTTACTTCGGGGTCACCACTGTGAAGATTATATATTTACTGATATTCTTAGGACATACTAACTCTATTTACCTGTGAAGATTATATATTTACTGATATTTTTAGGATATAAATATATTACAGATTCTATAAATATGTTGAGAATTAAGCTTGAAGATCTTCTCTTGTTCCTGGTTCTGATCAGACTGGCTCCTGGATTCTCTTTTCATCCTTCTCGGATTTTATCCTTCCATCTCTTACGGATTCTTAGTTTGTGATTTCTACAGTACCTACAATAGAAACATGTACCTCGTAGTTTTATATCTATTTATTTCAATCAATCAATCTAGTTACTATCAATCATTCAAACTTCATGTTTCCTTACATTGTTAATGGTTATCCTTTTATTCTTGTATATAACCCTAGCATCCTCAAACCCCGTCTGGGGCCAGTGTCAACCATTAACAATACGTCTCTGTTGTAAAGTGGTCTTTAACTTAGGTACCCTCTCGGAGACACCAAACCAAACAATTTTAACCCCCCCCCCTTTCTGTGTCCTCTCCGACAGAGTCATAAACAAAAGCTTCGCGTGTTGTGAATCTATTTTCAAAAGTTAAACAAAGAATAATTTTTGTATAAAACATTAGTGACTTGCATTGATAATTAATTGTTATCTTATTTCAGAAGTTTAAAACGTCTTTTAGTACTGTTCAACCATTGTTACCCCCTAACCACACAGAAATAGATCATAAGAATTTTTTCATTATAAACATTAATTTTTACCATTTGTACATGTAATCAATATATGTAATTTTTCAGGAAATAAAGAGAATTTTGTTATCGATTTTTGAGACGGGGGTTCATTCTGTTGTGAGTTTGCTGTTCCAATTGGGAAATATTGTTGGGAAATATACCTCCTTCAGCGACTGATTTCAGCGATCTTATTATCTATCATCTTGAGAATTTTGTTTTCTAGCCGTTAACAATATTATATCTGAAATGAAATGAAATGAATATTAACTTATATTTGCTTTTTGATGTCACACTTTAGATCTTGATCTTTTGGTGGTGTAAGTAGGAGTGCCCCATTTTTGTGCTAAGAGCCTCGACCAGAGTGTCCAGCAGGAAGATGTTTAGCCATCAGCAACCGGTCAACTCAATAGTCAATAGTTGTTTGATCAGTGATAGTTTCCCACTACCAAAAGTGAATGAGACACTGGACAAGCTGTCAGGAAAGAGGTTCTTCAGTACACTGGATGCATCAGCAGCATATTGGACTATTCCAATGGAGGACGCATCCAAGGAGTATAGAGCATTCAACACTCTGTGGGGCCTCTTTCATTTCCTGGTGATGCCCTTAGGGCTCTCATCAGCAGGAGCGGTATACTCCCAGTTTGTTCAGCAAGTCCTAGATGAAGGAGTAAGTCGGGAAGATGTTGAAGCCTACCTGGATGATATAGTTTTAGCAACAAAGGAAGAGAGTCAGCATGTGGAGCGACTCAGAGAAGTACTGTAGCAACACCAGGAAGCAGGGATTAAGTTAAATCCAACGAAGACGATTTTATTTGAGAAGGAGGTGGAATTCCTTGGACACAGGGTATCAGAGGAGGGGATTTCCATGGCGCCCGAGTATGTAACCAGGATACTAGAGTGGCCGGTCCCGGAGAATGTGACAGAACTCTGTCGCGCAGTAGGATTTCTTAACTACTACTGGTCCTTTATCAAGAAATTTACGGAGCTAGCTGCCCCACTGAATGATAAGAGGAACTCCAAGGGAAAGTTTGTGTGGACATCAGAGATGGATAGAAGTTTTTAGGACAGGCGGATTTTTGGTAATGTCAATTTGGTAATGACAATTTGGTAATGACAATTTGGTAATGACAATTTGGTAATGACAATTTGGTAATGACAATTTGGTAATGACAATTTGGTAATGACAATTTGGTAAGGTGACAATTTGGTAACGACAATTTGGTAATGACAATTTGGTAAGCTCACAAAAGTGACAATTTGGTAAGGACAAATTGGTAACAACAAAAAAGTGACAATTTGGTAAGGACAATTTGGTAACAACAAAAAAGTGACAATTTGGTAATGACAATATAGTAATTTCAAAAAAGTGACAATTTGGTAATGACATTTTGGTAACTACAAAAGAGTGACAATTTGTTGATAAAAGTTAAATTTAATTCAATTAAATGTTTAATAATTTGCTGTTTATCACATTATTTAGGGTTAGGTTAGGTTAAGACAATTTCTGGGCCGAGCACTGCGGCTAGGATGGGCTAGGGGGCCGAGCGCTGCGGCATATTAAAAGTTTAATAATGTGCTGTTTCTCTCATTATTTTGGGTTAGGTTAGGTTAAGACAATTTCTGGGCCAAGCGCTGCGGCTAGGATGGGCTAGGGGGCCGAGCGCTGCGGCCTATTAAAAGTTTAATAATGTGCTGTTTCTCTCATGATTTTGGGTTAGGTTAGGTTAAGACAATTTCTGGGCTGATCGCTGTGGCTAGGATGGGCTAGGGGGCTGAGTGCTGCGGCCTATTAAATGTTAAATAATGTGCTGTCTCTCTCAATATTTTGGGTTAGGTTAGGTTAGCAAAAGACAATTTATGGGCTGAGAGCTGCGGCTAGGGTGGGCTAGGGGGCCGAGAGTTGCAGGCTATTAAATATTAAATAATGTGCTGTTTCTCACATTATTTTGAGTTAGGTTAGGTTAAGACAATTTCTGGGCCAAGCGCTGCAGCTAGGATGGGCTAGGGGCCAAGCACTGCATCCTCTTAAATGTCAAATGTTGATTATAAAAGGGACAGTTTGGTAACTACATATAAAAAGTAACATTAATAACTTCCTAACATTGAAAGTTCATTATAGTCTTCTAATTTATTTTTAATATCAAAAAAGGTCTTACAAATAATCTAAATAATGTTTGCAATAGCATGAAAATATTGATCTGGTGTAAACTTATCAGATCTGGTACATATAGATCAAATCTCTTTCATTTTGGCAGCATGAGTCTGTGCTCTGGTCAGGTTGTGTGACTGATGCACATTTCTCAGCAATTCTGAATGCACTAATCTGCATAGAGTTTCCTCATTCATGAAACACTCTATCACTGTCCACACACTGGCTGACTTTGGAATACTTGGGTTCCAAGAAGAATTGAATACTTCATTCCCATTATTTGTCAAAACCATGTCTTCTTCAACTATACTTTCATACTTGACCCACTTATCCAGTGCCCATGTAGGAGACTTTCGTTTCTTATTGCGGACTGTGCTACCAATCCAGTTTTTCTCAAAATAATCTTTAAACGCCAGAACTTGTTGTCCATAGCTTTCCTCTTTTCCAGGTTCTCCTACCTGAAAGCTGTCTTCATGTTCTGAGAACTTGGGCATAATTATTTCCTCATATATAGATACTACCATCTCTGTGGGGAAGAACGGGAGACACTTAATAATATCTCTGAATTCCTTAACATTATCATAGAGAAGGCTGCATCCGGCATCTCTAACATGATTTACCAGACATTGTTTGAAGTGAAAATTGCAACCAGCAACTTGAACATTGGGAAACAGATCATCAATGGTATTATGAATTGCTCGTTAAAAATCGCAAGAGAATTTTTCCACATGAGACACATTGCCTAGGGTCTCTACTATAGCTGAGAAGGCAAGATTGTACTGCTTTTCTGACTTGCCTGGAAGGAGCATGTAAGCAGCAGGTAGAAATTTTCTCTCTGGGGTATGAACTCCAACAAAGTAGATCTAAACATTAAAAAAATTAGAAATTAAATTAGTTTCATTTTATAGAAAAGATTTAAGAGGAAGAAAATTAACCTGTTTAAACATGAATGGTGTTGTGGAAAATGTTCCATCTCCACTCCAGGCACTGTATGTTGACAATAAATGTTTTCCATGGTCTGACATAAAAACCATATACACCTTGTCACAGTGTTCATCAGTGTTTCCCAGTTTGCGTAGAAATACTCCATCATCTTTTGTCTTTGTAAACTTTGTAGGCATTGTAAAGAACTCCTCACATTCTTTGGGATTATGTGGCTTGCCCTACACAATTGTAATTTTATAGTCTTGAGTTATTGCAAAGGAATTGAGTCTTTGCCACAAACTCAAATTTTCTGATCCCTATATCTTTACAACCGTATGGGGGTAGGCCTTTGATATTTCAAACTTACATTGTTTGATCTAACAGTATTAATAGTTTGAAATATCTAAGGTTTACAACATTGGGCTGCAAAGATTTTAGGGTTAGAAAACTTGATTATTCTAAAGACATGTTTCAAGTATTAATCAGTTAATCTAATTTACAACTATGATTCTTGAAATACTGTCTGCCTTTTTTATGCTTTAACAGTTACCAAATAAAGAACTTTGTTTAGATTATAATATAACCTTTGTAATATATGTATTGGGTTGAATTACCTGTGCTTTCTGTTTTTCATATCTAATCATTCTCATTGTAGACTCCTTCTTTGGAATGGCGTTAATGGATGCTCCTGGAGTGTTCAGAACCTATAGAAAAGATGCTAACTTCTTTTTACACATGGGGCTAAAAATAGGATCGTCTTACAAGTTCCAATTCTAATAATGTTTATTGGGGCAGCAAAGAAGATAATTTCAACTAACTCTTGCAGTGATGCTGGTCATAATCTTCCTAGTTGGGATATCAGGGTTGGCTGCAGCATTGGACAGCATTGCCTTGACAACATCCATAGAGGCGTGTCTTGTGCTGTCATGGTTGGGATTGCCAAAGACTTGGACAACTTGTGTATTCTCATTGTAGGTTAAAGTTTTAGGACAACTTGATTTAGATTTCTTATAATCAACGCACACATAAAGTTCGTTCTTGTTGTAGTATTTAAATCCTTCTGAATCTTGTAATATTTTCCCACCCCTAAAAGAGGTAATGAATAAGTAATTCATGATCCAAGTCTCCTCTTCTTGCAGTATATGACACGACTGAGATTGAAACGTGGTTTTTAGAAAATAGTGCGAATTTTACAATTATTTTTGGCGCATTTCTTTTGTGCAGAAATAAAAGATTTCTAGAATCAATTATCTTTAATTGAAAATATAACTAAAAATTAAACAATTTTACATAATGTCACTTTTATTTCGTTTACCAAATTGTCACTTTTATGACGTTACCAAATTGTCATTACCAAATTGTCACTTTTATGAGCTTACCAAATTGTCATTACCAAATTGTCGTTACTAAATTGTCACCTTACCAAATTGTCATTACCAAATTGTCATTACCAAATTGTCATTACCAAATTGTCATTACCAAATTGACATTACCAAAAATCCGCCCATCGTTTTAAGAGGTTAAAAGAAGCTTTCCTCAAAAGACCTGTTAGAGCCTATCCTTGTTTCAAGGAAGGAGGGCCCTCTTTCCGGTTAACTACCGATTTTTACGGAACAGCGTTAAGTGCTGTACTTTCCCAGGAGCAAGACGGGGTAGAGAGGTTTATAGGAGCAACTGGAAGGAAGATGACAGCAGGAGAGAAGAATTATCTAAGCCACAAGGGCGAGCTCTCCGCAGCCATCATGGGATTTCGACGGTGTGTGCACATTTTGAAATGGGCTCAGTTTGAGCTCTACACCGATTCATCATGTCTGAAGCATCTGAGAACCCTGAAGAACCCAAAAGGGATCTTAGCTCGCTGGCTGGAAGAACTACAGCAGTACAACTTCCGAGTAATTCAAAAGCCAGGTAGGAGTAATCTGAATGCAGATGCATTGTCCAGATGTACAGACTTACCCGCACCCAGTCAGGAGGAGGAGGATGAGCAGAGGCTGTCTGCGGTAGATCCTCAAGAGTTCCAAGGAGAGAGTACTACAGGCACAGAAGGAAGATCCTGATCTAGTACTAGTTGCTCAGTGGGTTAAGACGGGGAAAATACCCTCCAAAGAGAGAATATGAGGAAAAGGTGAGGAACTCATTAGATGGAGGAAAGTAGCAGGGGCTGTATGCCTGGATATGAGAGGGATTTTAGTACTTCTTACGTACCAGCCTGGGACTAATGTACAGGTTAATATGATTTTAGTTCCAATAGCACTGAGGGAGAGTGCTTTAAACTCTATACACTCCCATCGGAGTGCAGGCCACTTTGGTGTCCGGGCCGGCATAGAGAGAGCAAAAAAGTATATATTCTATCCTGGATTGAGGAAAGATATACAGATGCAGATATCTCAGTGTGGGTAATGTCTAGCTAAGAACCAGAAGTCCGATATCAAGGACTCTGTTCATCAACCTAGGAGGAGCAGCTTTCTGTTTGAGAAGTTATTTGTGGACCTAGTGGGACCATTAGGAGATTGACAGACGGGACCTTGGTATATACTTACAATAGAGGACCACTTTACCAGATGGCTGACAGCAGTCCCCATACCTAATAAGGAAACACAGACAGTCACCAGAGCCCTGTTAGACAGAATGATCTTTTTATATGGATGTCAGGAGGAAATTCACAGTGATCAAGGAAAAGAGTTTACATCCAGTTTTGTACTGAACTAATGACCAACTTGCAGATTAACAGGACTACTACCCCAGCCTACGACCAGCAGTCCAACCTGGTGTAGAGGTTCCACAGGGTCCTGGGGCAGATGCTGAGAGTCCTACTAGAGAGAGATGATCCAGCTTGGGTCAAGTTGGTAGGGATTTGCGTGTTTGCATATAACACAAAGCAACATACCAGTACAGTCCTCACCCCTTATGCAGCCTTGTTTGGATGAGAGGCAAGGTTTCCTCTGGACTTGATATTAGAGAATCCTGCCGAGAGAGGTATGAGAATACGCAAAAGTTTGAGAGAGATGTTCTAAGTAGAATTAAGGAGGTATATGCATACATTTGCCGAAATGGGGAGGCGGTGATTCGGCGGAATTCCAATCTATGGGCAGGGAACCAGGAAGAGTGGAGTCCTGGTACATTAGTATTGTATTATTCACCTAGGCCAGTACCAGTTAAAACAGACAAGTTGGTGAATGCTTAGCGCGGCCTTTTTCAAGGTCATGCAGCGCTCGTTGACATTTGTCTGTCGAGGACTGAAGGGAAAACGTTAAGGCTACATGTAACCTGCCTGAAGAAATGTCAAGCTAATCCGAATGTAAACGTGAGGGTTTTGAGAGTTAAATTCAACCCACAAAATGAGTTGCCTTCTAGCCTACGCAGCACTGCTGGGTTTGGTAGCACTGGAATGCAGTAACGCATTTATGCTGGAGTACACAGATTGCGTTGATCTGGAAAAGATCCGAGGAATAGATGTTACTCGAGTGTGTAGAAGCACATTGGAGCCACCTAGCTCCAACAAGAGAATGGTACTCATACAACCTAGAACAGTGACCTGTCTCCAGGGTTATGAGTGCAAGATCAGGGAATCCAGATTCAGGTATTATTGTGGAGCCTTTTCACACCCACTATCCGGCATGATGTACTGGTGTCACAGACTGGTGTCGGGTACTTTGTACACAGAGGCATTTCCAGCCTCCAGGACTACTCAACTCTTTTCAATATCACCATCCACCAAACCACCTTTGTTCAAGTGTCGACAGCTGGAGAATTACGAGTAGCTGATGAAACTGTTTGGTGCAAAGGGGAAACAATGCATATGGGAAACGGGATTGTAGACTACCTGCTGGAACCAGTGGAATATGCAGTGCTGGTGGAGATTGAGGAGTTCGTGGCTCAGGGTCAGATGGTGGAGTCCAAGAGCGACCATGTGGCACTACCATGCAAGCTGAGCACAGGAGTTTGTGAAACTGGAGATTGCACTTTTATCTTTGAGTACACACCCACCTGTACTTTAGAACAGATCCAGGTGTTCACCAGGTCCCAGGTGAAGATGAGGTCCCTAGATGAGGAAAAGGCTATCTTACTCATCATAACTGGGGTGACCATGGCCCTACAGGAGTGTGGAAGTGCTATGTTGTTAGCTACCAACTATCCCAAACTCTTTTCAGCAGAGATAAATGATGGGGGAAATTGGCCCAGTCTGCATCCTGCAGATCTCCATGAAACCATCCAGGAACGAATAAGAGAGGATTTTATGGCCTACCAGTTAGAGAAAAGGATGCAGTCTGTTCAGAACACGCTGAAGTTCACAATATGTCAGCAAACTGTATCCGGTACTGTGGACATGCCGCAGCAACTTCCTACGGGCCAATATGCTTAAGGGAGAGGTGACCTCTTATTCTAGTTATCTTGCATTCAGAAAAGAGGAGAAATTGCCGAGTTATTAGCCTGCCACAACAAGGTCCCAATCGATGCCAACAAACAAGAATGGGTAGATCCAGTCACAAGATTATGCACCCAACATGTTACTCAGCTACTGTGTTCCAAGATGTTTCCTATAACCCTCAAGGTAGCTAATAGTAAATGGGTAGCCATTACACCGCCCCTTGTACCAGTAGCAGCCCTGGAGCAGATAACCCTGGAGCAGGACAACCTGGTAGATCATCTAGATATGTCAGCAAGTGGACCTTATTCTGAGGCAGAACAAAAGGAGTGGGAACAGATGCTGGAGTATCCTTCATACCACCAGGCCCTGTTAAAAGCTGTAACTATAGGATCATGCGTAGAGACTGACTCCTGCACTGTCGGAATAAGCCATTCAGCTCTAACTAGGTATGATCTATCTGGTTTGACAAAGACCTATTAAGAATTGAATATCCTGTCCAGGATGGACTTAGCCATCCGCCAATACAGAGATTATATGGCAGCAGCCGTTCTGCTGATAATGTTCATCAAGGGAATCGTGCATCTGGCAGTACTGATGATGGCATATGCACAGGGATGACCAGCAATGGAGTTAGCCGTTATTTTAACAACGTGCTGTGGAGCCTCAAAGACTTTGAAGAGGATGAAACGACGCCAGCAACAGACAGAGGAACTTCCTCTGCAAACACCAAAGGAAGAGCCAAGAGTATCCGCTCCACTACTCCCTACTCCAAAAGTATCTTTCCAGACATCAGGCTCCCAAAACAGATTTCTTTAATATCAAGGGGGGCCTGGGCTTTTCTCTTAATAGGAAGTTCTATGTTTTTGAATGGGGTCAAAACAAAAACTTGAGGGGGATGTAAGGATTTGGTTGAATAGGGGCCTTGAAATCATTCTCTGGGCTCGTGATACTCTAAGACACATATCTTACGGGTTTGTTTGTATAACATCTATACTATGTAGGCGTGACCTTTTCAAGCCTAGCCTGACTGCTGGGCTACGCCCTTCTAATTTTATTCAGGGGTATTCTTCTCTATATTTGGATTTTTATCTTTTACAATATAGTGTTTTAGTATGTAAGGAATAAATTACTATGTTGTATTATTGTGAACCATAACAGGGATAAACCCTTTATATAATCAGTATGTTTTAACCAAATAAATATATATATAGATATGCAGGCAGGTATAAATTTTGAGGTCTTGAGAAAATTACGCGTACTGTATGTTTATATAACACAAATGCGTATTTCCTACAGATGGCAGCAAGGGGAGAAAGGAATATAGAAAGTAATCAATTTGCTATAGATGTCTCTCCTTGCACCTTCTCTTAGAGGTTCAAAAATTAGTTGTCTGCTACAAGCAATTTAGGAAGGAGGTTTCTACCTGCCTGCATATCTATATATATATTATCTTTGGTTTTAACAATAAATAGTCTAGAACTCAACAGTTGTGTCACACAGAGGGAGCTGAGAATATAGTCCATTCTAGTCCTTGAGGTTAAGAGTCTGAGAGTATAAAGAGTATTTGGAGAGTGTCTGACTTTGATATAGAGGCGAGTACTCTTTTTGAATACTTTAGTTATTAGAGACTCATTTCCTTCAAAGTGTCAGCTGAAGTTCTTGAAGATAAAAGGGATTGTTCTTGGTCATTATAATTTTGTAATTTTGGACATTTTGTAATTTTGGGCATTTTGTAATTTTGGACATTTTGTAACTTTGGAAATTTTGTAAATTTGGGCTTTTTGTTATCTTGGGTGTTTTGTTTTTTGGGTGTTTTTTTTTTGGAAGATTTTTAACATTGGGCGTTTTGTTTTTGGGTGATGTGTAATTTTATTACACAGTAGTAGGCAATTATTTTGATAAATTTAAGACAACTTTTTATCTATTGTTGAAAGGACTGTGAAGGAAAAATGAAAGGGGGTATAAGGCTGAAAGCTGAATCTGACATGTTGACAGCTGTTCACCTTTTTCAAGAATATTTAAATTAAATATAGGTATATTGCATTAGTTTTCATTGATTTATATTTAATTTATATTTTGAAACAAATCTTTTAAGACAACAACAAAAAATGCATTTCAATCAAAAGATTGGTTAATTTGAACTATTTTTTGTCTTTTATGCTTTAAGGGTGGCCGGCTTCGGCCCATTCCTAGTAATAATTTTAGATTTTTAAGTCTTAATCTTCAAGCCACCACTTTCATAGAATTCTAATAAGCAAAAAGTTTCATGAATTTTTCTGTTTAAGCGAAATATACTTTTATCACAAAGTCAAATTTTCTATGTCCTATATTTTTGCATCATGATGATGTAAACCTATGATATTTTAAACTATTTGATCTAGCAGAATTTATAGTTTGAAATATCAAATGTCGAAGACAATCAGGTCGCAAATATACATATATATAGGGATTAGAAGATCAGAGTGATTTTTTTTATTTTTATTTTTGGTTTATACTATTTAATTATACTCAGGATATTGACAGCAGATCACAAGAATATATGAAAATATACAGGGTGAGTAAAATAACCGGAATTAGCAATGTTTTGATAAAAAAATCTCATAACTTTTGTTTGCTTGATATTTTAGGTATAAAAATGTTAAAGTGTTTCAACAAAAAAAACAGAAATACTTTTGGAACATTAAAAAAATTTTCACGAAAAAATTTTATTTTTGAAAAAAACAAAATTTCCATTAATTCGATGGGAAAATGTTTATTATTTTTTTCCCCCAAAATTTCATAAAAATTCATAATTGAAACACATCTCGCCCTGATCATGGCCCGTGTAATATGGCTTGTCTGTTTTATGTGTGTCCAATAAAAATCAACATGAATGAACCAAATTTGTCCACCCTATCTTCATTTGCCTTTCTCTTTACTCGATCATCTTAAGTCTCTCAACCAACCCTGCTGATTTTTAATCTTAAACAAAACCAAAAAAACAGAAAAGATCATAATATAAGTATATTTTAGTATTTATAAAGACTGATGCCGAATTTAAAGAATTTGAACCATGCCTAGAAGCCTTTTAAACATGAGACGTGGTTGGTACAGCTGTCAGCAAGAAATTTTAATGAGTATTTGAGATTTGAGCTGGCGCTCAATTGGAACTGGTTATTAGCGGTTCAAATTCTTTAAATTCGGCCTTTGGTTTAGTAAGATATATCAATTTTAAGCATGATTGTACTACTTTACACCCACACAAACTCAAATTTTCTAATTTCTATATCTTCTCAACCTGATGATGTAAACCGTTGATATTTCTTTTGAATTTAACAGAATTTATAGTTTAAATATCTAAGGTCTCCGATATTGGGTTGAAAAGATATATGGATTAGAAAATCAGAGTTTGTGGCGAAGACTTGATTCCTTTGCTGTAAGTTTTTCAAACATTCAAATTTTTTCAAATTTTTGGGACCTTCCCTTTTATGGAAAATTTTGTGCAAGAGATTTTAGTATTTCAGATAAGGCTAGGAACTTATTCATGTATTATAAAAGCCGAGATTGTAAACTGTGGAATTTCTACATTTTAATTAGTTTATGACTATTTATAATCTTTAAACAAAGTTTATGATTTCCAAAACTCTAAAAACGCAAATTTTAAACCGTTAAATTTAGAACCTTTTTTATCAAGGTTATAAAAGTTTATTTATAACCTTGATAAGAAAATTCAATATTCTGTCAGTCATTTGTCCATGAGTTTAAAATAAGTGTATAAAAATATATTTTCTTCAATATTTTTACATATTCTTAATTTTTCTCTGATTACTAGGAGTAACCCATAATGGATGAGACTGGAAATTTCTAAAATATGAAGATTACAAGGTTGAAATTTAAATATTGTCTTTCAATGGCTTAATCAATGGCGTGGCCAAGACAGAATCCAGTTAACACTTGTAGAGAATCATAAATATAGGAAACGGACAATTATAATTCCGAACAGTCTCATCCTTACTAGGTAACCCAGTATAAAATTGTATGAATACTGCCTTATATTTAACAACTTTACGAGTCCCACTAAAACCCAGTATGATAATCCAGTATGAAATTGTAAAAGGCGGCATGCCTTAATATTTAACAATATTTAACACTGGGGTCTTAAAAATTGTTTTAAAAATAACGATTTAGAGACAGTCTTAACCTTTGTCAACCTTTTTGTATGTCTTACAAGACTAAATTAATAAAATAAACATTCTATAATTCCGAAAAATCTTAGACGATTTTATAATTAAAGTTGATATTCGGAATTCAAAGTTTTTTATCATTTGTTTGAACCAATAACGACACAAATATTTATAACATTTATTTTTACAAAAAATATGAGATCATTAAAAAAATTCAACAAACACAAAACAGAAAACATAACAAATAACTCACGTGTGACGAAAATGCAAAAGTCTCTAAAAACATTGAAGTTTTTAAATTCAACAAGAATACAAAATAATTCAAAACTAATTTATCTCAGTACATAAGTTCAAAAAAGCCTAAAAAAATTAAGAAAAATATTTTTGATTTAACAATTTGAGATACTTTTCGATTTAATAATTATGTTTATCATATTTTCTGCTGAATTTTTTCCAGGGTTTTCTTTATCTCGTCTCCAAGAGCTGAAAAATAAATAAAAATAATTACTTTTTTTTTCACCAAAAAGGTGCAAGTTTTATAAAATAGCGAATAGCTTTTTAAAAGAAGACTTGAAAAATTGATATTTTCATGTTAAATATTTTTTTAGTATTTATTTAAAGAATTTCAAAAGTTTCATAACTTTTAAATGAAAGCATTTAGCTTAAACCCCTTTAAATGAGTTAAACTGATTCTCTCATTCCCATTGGTCACAAGTTAAGATTTGTTCAACACACTTCAGGTATAGTGATTAGTAGGAACCATAAAACTGTGGAATAAGAAGACCACATTTAAGCAATAATTAAGCATACATGATGTTGTTATAAGGCAAATAGTTTTATCAACAACTTATTAAGTCATATATGTAGTTAAATGGGCCTGTTTACACTGCACAATTTCTGTGCTATATGTTCATTGGACTGTTAAAAGTCATAATTTAAGTCTTCCTATTCAAGAGTTTTCTGGTTCTCACTTTAGCTTAAACCTATTCCGTCTATTATAAAATTTGAATCTATTCTAGCTGAAGAGCCCGGCATTGCCCGTGAAAAAATTATTTGAAAAAAATGTTGATTTTTTTAGCCTATAACACCCCCCGGCCACCCAAGAGTGTCCACAACAAATTTTGGCCGGCTATACGCAACATATATATATATATATTGTTTTATTATATAGATGATGTTGTGGAAGACGATAGCCGGCCTCGATACGATAGTTCCACAACAGTACTCTGAGAGCTGAGAACACGACGGAGCATTGATATTCTATTAATCTCGTGGAACTAGTAAACGAACCCCTGTTCTGTTATACGAAAATATATACTGGTATAAGTTATCCCTGTGCTTTATTATACTCCGTCCTCACGACCTCTATAATGTTTATCATATTATTAACCCCCCTACCTTTGCTAGAATATATTGATGATTGGCTACTCCTCAGATCTATAAACTCGCTTCCAGGAAGACTGAAAATTTTAGAATATTATGATATTAAAAACTAGCTTTGGAACTCAGCTTTGCCGGGAAACTAAACCTTCTCTACAACAGTAAGCTCATAGAACTTAAACTAAGCATATTCCCGTATTTCTAATGAGCCAACACAACCAAAGTCCAGGGCAAGTCGGTCAAGGGGTTCCTGAGTTATGATCAGACATACAAACAAACAGACAGACAAACAGAGATTACTGCATTATAAATATATGGATAAAGATAGATTAGGCAATTTTTGCGTTTTAAATCGTGCTTATCTGTAACCATATTTTCTTCGTTTATCTCGTAACAAAAACATCACAAATTTTCCCGTTTTAATCGATGGTTTTTCAAGTTTTTAAACTTTTCATAATTAATTCCCAGCAATTTGTTAACTTCTTTTAAGAGCATTTTCCAAACTTAAATTTGAGATAGTATATTTCCGAAAAATAGGGAATCACCAATCCAATCATATTTTACAGAGATTGCTTGTGGCAACCCCATTTCTCACATTACGGATTCTCCTCCAGATCTTTATCATATACATGTTTTTTTTTTGTTTTTTCATCTACTCTTTAGGCATATACTGATTTACAAAATACTAGCTGAACTGCCCGGCGTTGCTCGTGGAATTTAAGAAGCGTTAATTTTTTTTGAATTAAAAAAAAAATTCAATTTGGTCCAACCGTTTGGCCAGCTATAGTATGAACAAGAGCTTTATTATATAGATTATTTTGTATCTGTACCTGTTTACAAGATTTTGAACAGATTTCTCCCATATTTTGTATCTGTACCTGTTTACAAGATTTTGGACAGATTTCTCACATATTTTGTGTCTGTACCGGTTTACAAGATTTTGGACAGATTTCTCCCATATTTTGTGTCTGTACCTGTTTACAATATTTTTAACAGATTTCTCCCATATTTTGTGTCTGAACCTGTTTACACTATTCTGAACAGATTTCTCCCATATTTTGTATCTGTACCTGTTATTTCTCCCATATTTTGTGTCTGTACCTGTTAACAAGATTTTGAACAGATTTCTCCCATATTTTGTGTCTGTACCTGTTTACAAGATTTTGAACAGATTTCTCCCATATTTTGTATCTGTACCTGTTAACAAGATTTTGAACAGATTTCTCCCATATTTTGTATCTGTACCTGTTTACAAGATTTTGAACAGATTTCTCCAATATTTTGTGTCTGAACCTGTTTACAAGATTTCGAACAGATTTCTCTCAAATTTTATATCTGTACCTGATTACAAGATTTTGAACAGATTTCTCCCATATTTTGTATCTGTACCTGATTACAAGATTTTGAACAGATTTCTCCCATATTTTGTGTCTGTACCTGTTAACAAGATTTTGAACAGATTTCTCCCATATTTTGTGTCTGTACCTGTTTACAAGATTTTGAACAGATTTCTCCCATATTTTGTATCTGTACCTGATAACAAGATTTTGAACAGATTTCTCCCATATTTTGTGTTACAGAGATTGCTTGAGGCATCCCCATTTCTCACATTCCATATTTTCCACCAGATCTTTATCATTTACATGGTTTTATGTTTGTGTTTTTTCATCTACTCTTTAGGCATATACTGATTTACAAAATACAAGCTGAAGTGCCCGGCGTTACTCGTGGAATTTAAGAAACGTTAATTTTTTTTGAATAAAAAAAAAATCAATTTTGTCCAACCGTTTGGCCAGCTATAGTATGAACAAGAGCCTTATGATATAGATTATTTTGTGTCTGTACCTGTTTACAAGATTTTGAACAGATTTATCCAATATTCCGGTCATTTCCGGTTCTAGGCCAGACTCTACCATACTACTTCTGAATTAAACTTTTATTGATTCATTGATCAAATCGTTGAAGGGAAGAATCAATAAACAGCTTCCAAAATAATACAGGGTGTCCCAAAAATTATGGGAATGTAGTGACGACTTCATTATCCTCTTTGTTCTCAAGCGGCCTTGTAGTAGTATATTAGTGAACACCGAAAATTACTAATTTTGGATTTCCAAATGGGGTCTACCATGTTTAATCTTTCAAACTTTACAGAGATATTGAGTAATTTGTCTAGAATCCAATTTATTAAAAAACAACAAAGTTGTTCAAATGTTTAATATTTCTCCCTTATTTTATTTGATAAACTCTTGATTGGAAAACAAAGACGATTTTAATTTCAATGCTTATTAAAATACCCTGTATCACTAGACACAAAAACAAAGTATGAATAAAATAAAGAAGTAAGGAAAAAGTGAATGAATGAATATATATGAATCATTATAAATAAAAGAATGAATATTTAATTAAATAAATTACTAAACCTCTTTCAAAATGTAGGACAAATCTCTTTAATTATCCTAGTTTACCTGATAACTGATACAGATATATTAGTTGGTAGAATCCATTTATTTGATATTTCATCAACCTGGTTCAAACTTGTACCAATACTTCTAAACAATTAAGATCAACCCAATTCTAAGTGATTGCGTTCCCTTCTTTGGGGTTTTAATGACATAAAACTCAAATTATATGTCTTTAGACTTTTTATTAAGGTATAGAAAATGATTCTTTCCGCAACTGCCTGATTGTTTTTTTTTTCCTATGCCATATTAAAGCACTGTTTAGACCCACTTTATATACAAGTTATTTAATTTCAAACTGTTTTTTGCTTTTGGAAAGTCTTAGACAACAGGAAGTAGATCAGCTTTTGCTTAAATATTCTGAATAGTGCAGTACAGTAAGTACAGTACAGTGCTGTGAAATACAGTGATGTGCAGTAGGGTTGTGCACGTACAGTGCATTACGGTTGAGCACAGTACAGTGCAGTGCAGTGGTGTACAGTGATGTACAGTACAGTAAAGTAAGTTCGTTACAGTACAGTATAAATAGTACATTACAGTATATACACAACTAAATAAAGTCCAGTATGCAGAACATAGTGTGTCACGACTCACCTGTATTCATCTATGACTGCTTGTACATGAAAAGGATCACATACTTGGTGTTTCTGACGAGCAATCACATCCTCGTCATCTAAACATGTACAATTGGACAATTGTGCGTACATGACATTGTGCACTACAGGGGTTGGTATTTGTATGTATAAATTAGTAATCTCTGTTTGTATGTCCGATCATAACTCATGAACCCATTGACCGATTTGCCTTAAATTTTGATGGGGAAAGGAAAATTGATACTATCGCGAAAAATTTTATTGACATTACTCAGTTAAGTGCCATGTTTTTCTACTTGCGGAGTTCTGCTGCAGAGAAAATGGATGGAATGGCCAGAATGAAACACTTTTTAAGACAGAAAACATGAGTAAAATTTTCAATGCCCAAGTGAAAGGAGACCCAAAGTAAAAGATTAAAATTTGTTTGAAAATGTTTAATGCACTTTTTGGTATAAAACAAATTTATTTGCATCATAAAACTGTGGAACAAACTGTAAAAGGTGCTGTTTTAAGTTCTCATATTACATTTAGTAATGATTTTTTACCTGTTTTACAAGAAATCTACAAAATTGAAAAGTAAAAAACTATTTGTCTCCTCCGATAGACCGGAGAAAGAGAAATATGCTGCTACTATCTTCAATGATTCGTATTATTGTTATATGATAAATTGGAATTTCTCTGTCAATTCTAAAGGTGCAATAATGGCAGGCCGCATTTTCAAATTCCCGGAATTATAGGAATACTACTAATGATAATGCCGTGCACGGAATAAAGACGATATAGAAATTGCCACTTTATTTCGATGTTTATTGGCTCACCCTGTATCTGAGGACCTCACAGTGATCTAGAGGTTGCAAGCTCTTACACAAAAAGCAAAGAGAATTTTGACTTATGAAAACTTTAGCTGACCATATGAATATGTACATTTCTAAAATGTACATATTCACTATTCAGGGTTACAAAAAAAGTATTTTTTTTTTAGTTAGAGAGGTTCTAGACAAAGACAAAGGTGTAGCGACTTTTCATACAAGTCTGGATCTGTGATATATGGCGAAAACTGAGAAACCACGCTATTCTGAAATAAAGAAATACAAGAATAACCACCCAAAAAAAACGTTGAAAGAAATAATCGAATTTTTTTTAGCCTATAATACCCCCAGCCAACCATGAGTGTCCACAAAAAATTTCAGCCCAATCGGTCCAACCGTTTGGGCAGCTATATGCAACATGTATACGATTGTCTTGTTTTATTATATAGATTTAACAAAGTAATCATGCAGTGTACAAACACTTAATTAACCGTTTTTAAACTGTATGCTTATAATAAAATGAAATATACAGAAGATTGTTCAATTGTCGTGCTCGTCTTCATTTTCAATAGTTTTCTGGGTCACATTAAAAACATAGTTTATCATTACACTTGGTTTTCTCTTTTTCTCACTTACTTTTAAAATGATTCTTTGCTCAATTTTATTTTTAGAAATAAAATATAAAACAAATCAAAAATATAGTAAAGAAAGATAACTAAAGCTCAAATATATTAAGTTTTAATTCTGAATTTTAAGTTATGGTAAACTACTGAAAGTATTCACCATGGTACACAGGAAAAAAATTCTTATTAAATGTTTTGGTTGCAGTGTAATGAAGAATAATTAAATTGCTGCTAAAAGATGTATTACTTTGTTAACCAATCCAGAGGATTAACGAATCTGAAGATTTTCTGACCTAAGATTATTCTGGAATAAAATCATAATTTATAATTTTTTAGCCCAATATCAAAGATTCCCATAAAATCTAACTAAATACTGAGGAGTTTAAAAATTTAGTTTTCCCTATTTTCACAATTCTACTTGAAATCAATTACAAACTTAAAAATAAATTTTTAAGATGGATAAGTGCTGAAATTCAAATTAGATAGGACAATATACAAATAAACATGGCAGTTTATTGAGATACACCCAAATATTGTTATTTCTTTTCCGCTTCTGGGATTGCCTTTCCAGATTCTTCATTTGAACCTAACATTTCATTTCCATCAGTTTCATTTCCATCAGTTTCATTCCCATCAGTTTCATTCCCATCAGTTTCATTTCTATCACCTAAAATTAAAGAGCTGTTGCAAATGAGTTTTATTTATTGTTTAACTGTTTACTGTTTAGCATTAAACCGATTTGAATATCCTAATTAAAACCAATTAATAGAATTAGAGAATTCTAAAAATTAACCAAAATAGGACTAAATTTTTAATTCTTAGGACATTATTGTTATATTTATATTAAAAACCCGTATTTTCCCATTCAATGAATGCTATAATATAAGTTCAACTTGCCTGGCCTATCAAGTATACCTTTAGCCTTACCTCCTGCAGCAGTCCCATTGGCCCTGGCGGCCCAAATGGCCCTGGCGGCCCAAATGGCCCTGGCGGCTCTAATGGTCTCGGCCAATGGGTTCCCGTTGGTCCAGGTGGTCCCAATGACCCCGGCATTCACAAGTACCCCAGCGGCCACAGCGGCAGTAATGCCAAAAGCGCCCTCAACAACTATAAAAGGAGTCAAAGCTAATGCCCCAAGTAAAGCAGCTGAGGAAACGCAAAGAACGACCATCTTCATTTTCCCTACTTCCTGTTCCTTTTCTTTAATCTTTTGTTGCAATAGTGCATTGTCTGTTTCAACCTTCTTTACATTCTCTGTCGAGAGCCCAGGTAACTCTTCTAACATTTCATAAAGCTTAGTACAAGCAGAATCAAATGCAGCTTTCTCATCATCATCATCTTTTTCATAAATTGCATCCATGTAAAGATAGCGTAGCCCGCTGCAATCCCCAAACTGTTCCTCTGCTATCTTTATGAAGTCTGCTGCAAATTCATCATCTGTTTTCTTGTTTATTTTTTTTTCTCTCTTCTCCTTATCTCTTAGATTCATCGGCATGCGAGTAAAAACAAGAACGACCTGATTCCAAAACTATTTGCCAAACATTCCTTCCAATATCCTGATCATTTTCAGCAGGGATCCATCTAGTCTTGGGTTCTGTCCATTAACTGCAAGGACAAACAGATTGACATAATCACATCCAGTATTCAGCTTGACTGCAAGTTCAGCAATAATTTCAGCATCATGATCTTTTGTAGGATCATCAAACCCAATGGTATCTATAAGGGAGACTGGTTTATTTTTATCTCCATTAAAGAATACGACTTTAAACTTAGTTTTCTTGGTACAGGTTGTACCATCTGAGGAAGTTTTGAAATAATCAGCATCATACTCCTTTCCTGCGAGTACATTGCAGAGAGTACTCTTCCCAGTTCCTGTCTTACCAATCACAAGAATCTTTTTCAGGCCATTACCGCTTATGCTTTTGAAAATCTAAAAGTAACAAAGTTTTATTTGGGTACAAAAAATCTGCCATCAGGGAGTATACAAACTTGGAGAATAACATTGATATAACAGGAGTTGTAGACATAGCTGTATTAGACGGCTCAGTTTCACTTGCCATAATATTTTTGCCATAATTACACTTGACAAAATACTTTTGTCAAAATTTTCTAATTTCTAAAAAGATGAAAATCTGTCTTTTTTATTGCAAATGCGGGAAAATTTCCAACTTAAGTTTTCTCATTGTTTTAAAAAAGAACGTTGACACAAGTTCAGCTCCATATTTTCTCACAATGGAGGACCCTTTGGTGACCTTTGAGACCACAAGTAAGGGTAAACCAATGGTTCGAGACAGCAACAACTACACCTATGTAACCAATGCCTCGTCTACAGAAGTGAAATATTGGAAATGTTCGGTTAAAATGTGCTCAGGTAGAATTCGAACCCGAATTTCTTCCTCAAACCTATGAGAGGATTGCTAACATTGTCCTACAGTATAATACTCTTCCCATAGAAGAGTACCTAAACCTGATAGCTCATGAACTGTCTCTGCATTAGATTTGTAATTTGTATCCAATTTGTAACTGTAAAAAAAAATATAAATATGTGTTTGTTAATTCAAACCAAATTTAATTTTAATTATGGCAAGAGTAATTAAAGCAAGTGCAATTCTTCTAATAGCTAATCAAATTGAGCGATAAATTTGCACTCTTGTATGAACTTATTTTTGTATTTTTCTTGGCCTCTTATAATTACAGTCCCTCTATATGTTATTTTTTCTCTGAATTTCTATCATAAAAACACAGAAAATGAGTTTTTGCCATAAACTCCAAAATTATAATCCCTACATCTGTACAACCTGATGTCAAAGAGCTTTGATATTTCAAACTAAGAATTCTATGAACAATGGAAGCCTAAGTTTGAAATAAAACAAAGGTTTAAACCATCAGGTTTTAAAGAAATAGGGATTAGAAAATTTGAGTTTGCGGCAAAAACTTAGTTCCTTTCTCTGTATTACTCTGTGTAAAAGTCTGTTAGCATACCACATGCAATGCTAGACATCAGAAGTGATTTTACGATACTTTCCTATGTTTATTCGACAAAAACATATTAGATATCGTCGATGTATTCATTTTTGTTATCTAATAATTTTTCATGCTTAAAATTACTTTTAAACTTAGGTGTTAAAATAGAGATGTCAACGATATTGTAATGTAACGTAAAATGTACGTTTTTTGTTCGTTACGTTACAATAATATGAAACGTTTGGATATATTCTGTATAACATGAACGATAAACGTTAACGTTATAGGAGCTCATACCTAACATTAACATTAAACATTAACGTTAGAGGAACTTACCCCCAACGTTAGCGTTTTGTGGTAATGTAACATTATTTTTCTAATATAATAATAATACATGCTAGAATCTATTTTGAGATTGGTAACAAAAAGATAAATCAAAACCTTTAATTTCGTCTGAGAAACCAGATTGGTTGCTTCTTTGCCTGTTTCCTTTTCCAGTTTTTCTTCATTAAGACCTAAGGTAAAAAAGATCTAGAAATCCTAAGACAAGCAAAAAAAAAATATTTTTTCCTAAAATTAAAGAGCTGTTGCATATGAGTTTTATAAAACCGGTTTGAATATCCTAATTAAAACCAATTAATAGAATCAAAGAACCCTAAAAATTAACCAAAATTGGACTAAATTTAATATTTTTAGTTATATTTATATTAAATCCCGTATTTTCCCATTCAATTGCCTGGTCTCTTAGAAAAAACATCAGCAATCCTTTTTCCAGCAATAGGAATCAATCCCCCAACAGTGGCCCCAACTTTGACCCCAGCAGTAAGGCCAGCAATAATGCCAGGTTGACCAAGAAAACTACCACATAGTGCCCCAACTGTCCCAAGAAAGACCATACCAACAGCCTCACCCACCCTTTTGCTTTTTTTTTTTGCTTTATCAGCCTTACCTTTCATCTTTTCAGTTTCTTCTCTGCATCTGCATCTGCCTTTAACTTCTTATCTTGAGCTAGGAAAGTTTCTGTTTCAGCCTTCTTCATATAGTTTGATGAAGACCTGAGATAAAAAAGATGAAATCTAATTATAAATAGTTCAGTTTAATGCCTTTTTGGTATTGTTACTATTTATTATTTAACTATGTAATACTTTTAGTAATTTTCTGACGAGGATATAAAAATATATTGAATCAATTTCCAAACTAGAGTTTTTCTACCTACGATCTAGCAAAAGCCTTTTTTCCTCGAAGGACAATTTAAAATTTATTAATATTTGGAATAGATTAAATTTCTTACTTGTTACTTGATCTGAAGATTGTAAAAGTCTGCCTATAATCTTGTTCAATACACCCTTTTTATAAACATATAGACAGCAACCTTATCTTTTAACAAGAGATTGAAGTTTGCAGCAGCATATTGGGTCCCCTCCGCTGGAGCGGAGGCCACCACAGGGAATTTGTTTTCACAGGAGGGAATGTTTTTTTTTATTCAACACTAATTACTCCATCGGAGTTACACTCAGAACACTAATTACTTCACCAGAGGGATGATAATTAACACCACGGACACTAATTACTTCATTAGAGGGATGATAATTAACACTCAAGACACTAATTACTCCACATAATAGATAGTGATTAATTCTCAGAACACTAATTACCTCAGCTGAGGGATGGTAATTAACACCACGGACACTAATTACTTCATTAGAGGGATTAACACTCAAGACACTAATTACTCCATCAGAGTGATGGTAATTAACACTCAGGACACTAATTGTTCTATTGGAGGGATTATTATAAACTCTCATGACTATAATTACTCCATCGGAGGGATGGTGACTAACAATTGGGACACCAATTACTTCATCAGAGGAATGATAATTAACACTCAAGACACTAATTACTCCATCGGAGGGATGGTAACTAACAATTGGGACACCAATTACTCCATCAGAGGGATGGAATTTAACACTCAGGACAGTCTTCAGTGTTAATTACCATCCCTCCGGTGGAGTAATTGGTGCCCTGAATGTTAATTATAATAATTTTATAATAATCCCTTCACGGGTATGATTTTAATACCAACCAGGGAAAGAGGACTGTAGAATCCTTTTCTTTGGATTGTATGGAAGTCTCCCTTTCGAAACACTCTTATTTTATATTATATCTGAAATGATAGGAGTGCCCCTTCTTTTGCGGTCAGAGCTTCCCTTTGCTGCTCACGTTCGTCTTTCCGCTTCTCTTTATGCGCTCAGTCTGAGCAGATTCAAAGGGCCAGTTCCTGACTATTTAGATTGAACTTATCTATCTAAATAACTTACTAAGAGAATATATGGTTTACCCATACTTAGAGGACACTTGGGATGCTTAATACACAAAAAATGTGTGCCTAAAACTTTCTAAATACAAAGCAGACAACTTTTACATGATCCAAAATGCATTAGAGGATAATAATATGAACAAGGCAACTGCAGTGTACAAGTGGACTGAAAGGGAAAAAGTGTATTGCAAGTGGAGAGTGTTGGTAGAACAAGGAAATGTCTGAGCAGTAAAAATTCACAAAACCCCACAAATAGTCTTTAACAATTCCACAGCTCCAAAAGTATTCTATAAGCAATCTCTAACTATGCTTAAATCCCACTGAATCTAATAATTAACACAAACCATTAGTATTCAGAGTATCTCTGTAACTAACCATATTTAGGTATAACGGTACAGGTAAAATCAAACTGACCAACAGTCAGATCATTGAACTCTATAGATTAGCATATAACAGGGTACAAAGATATAGTAAGATATTATATTTATTACAGTAAGATGATAAAGACCATAAAGGTCTATCAAGTGCAATAACAATTTTAATTTTGTTCTTTAAGTACATATTAAAATATTGATTTTTAAGCCGCCATTTTGTCGTCGTTATGCAAATTTTTTGCGGATTTTGTGTTAAATTGGTTTAATCGTTAATGTCGTTATTTGTTTTAAAGCAAAACGTTTTGATTTCTACAAGATGTAAATCTTCTTTGGGGTCTTGTGAGTTGCCCTACTCTAATTTTGTCTAAAAGACATACCTCGCTGAGCTTGGGATGTTTTATAGACAAAATTGGTCTTGGGAACACATGGTAAAGTAAAATTCCCTTAACTTCCCTGTAAAGTAGTTGTAAATAATTTTAATTCGATTCCCTAATTTAATGATTTTGATTCCTGAATTACAAGAACCGCCTGTTTTTTCTTGGCTAACCTGAATGCCTACGAACAGACAACAATAATTATAGTGAAAAAAATAGAATTTAAAAGTTTTAAAGCATATTGAAATGGGTTCTCTTGAAACCGGCTTGGTTATCCTAGTTTAAATCAATCAAAAGATTTTTATTATTTTAAAAATTTACCAAGATAGATCGAAATAAATATTTTTGGGCACTATAGTTTTATTTAAAAACACAAAACCGTCGTTTTTCCCATTTCAAAAGCATGATAAAACTTCAACTTATCTGGCCTTAATAAAAATGTTTATTATTTAATTATCTGGCTTCAATCTACTGGTGGACTGCGTTCTTCTTGCTATCTAGATTTGTGAGCCGAACAAAAGGAATAATACTCGAAAGAGTGAAATAAGGCGAATTGGTTAGGGAAACACTCTTTTCTACCGGCCATACATAGATGAGAACTTTTTCTTGAAAAAATGTATATTTCAGTAACGAGGTTTCCTACGACAAAATACAAATTGTTATTGACGTACATGGTGTACAAATAATGATTGTTAATAAAGATTAAAGAGTTAAGGGTAACTAACAATAATGGGCGTTGATGTGAATCGAACAATTGGTTTATAAACATGTACCATTGAGAATTGAATAAAGGCTTAAAAGGTATTGGAAATTCTAGGTTTTGCAGGTTTAGTGGATCATATTTTATTACTGTTGTGAATCGATAAATAAAGGTTTAAAAGGTACTGTTGTGAATTGGCAAATAAAAGGTTTAAGATATTGTTGTGAATCGGCAAATAAAGGTTTAAAGAATATTGTTGTGAATTAGGTATACGGAACTTACAATCTAGAAAACTGTGGCACGGCGAAAAGTTGTTTGAACTGAAGTCTAAAGCAATTTAATTCTTCTGAAATAAATATTCATCTGGTTAAAGTAATTTCACTGTTTATTTGTAAATGATTCTCTGAAAATTATGTTTAAATTGGTTCTTTTTATGCACTTTAAGATTTATTAGCTCCATGAGTTTTTTGTTTATATTTACGCAGAAGCCTTGGAAATGTTTGGTTTGGTAAGTGGACGGAGGGTCCAACGGAGGTACAGTTTGTCAGAGACGACCTTACAACAGAGTAAATTTAGGGGTATGATTCACAAGACTACTTATTAAGGGATTAAGACAATTTTATACAGGGTGTCCCAGTAAACACTGCATAATTGATAAATGAAAAAGAGTTTTTCCTTAAAAAAAAGTTTTTTAAGCTTTGATTATGTGTTTCTTCCTTGTATCTAAACCATTCAAACAATTTGTTGGTGTTAACAGAAAAATTGCTAAATATCTTCTTAAACTTTAAAGATGTTAAAAAATACCACATTTTGGTAATCCCTAGACTAGTAAATTTAAATATTATAAATGTGATACTACAAAAATTTTGTTTACGGTATAAAAGTCATTTCTTAATTCGAGTGTTTTTTTTTGTACCCCACATTTGAGCCCCCGCCCAACCTTTTTTCAGGGTGTACCACATCAAATTAGATCGTTTATAGCTTAAAATTGTAATTTTAGGAACTAATCGAAAAATTTAAGAACAATAAATCATTTTGAAAAAATGTATAAAGTTACTATCAAAGTTTTCTTGTAGAAAATATTAAGGTTTTCGAGTGTTATATGCGTATTTTGGCGTTAAAGCTTGGAAATAATCTAATATGATATGGGAAGCTCTGTATTGCATGAAAAATAAAAATCTGAATTGTAAACAAGTCGTAATCCATTATTGTATAAATGAGGTCATTTTATAAAAAAAATCTAAATTATTCTTTGAATTGGAATTGGAAGCAATACTGTATCATTATATCAGAGACAAGGGACAATATTTATTTAACACTAGGTGAAGGGCCCGTGTGAAAAAATCTTTTAAAAAACTATTTGGAAAAAATAGGGTCAAATGCCGTAGGGTAAAACTACTTAGGGCCAAACGACGTCGACAAACGGTAGAAAACGCGACAAAGGGTAAAACGACAAAGGGTCAAAACGTGCGAAAAACGGTCAAAATTTAATTTAAACTATCTTTGGTTAATTTCAACTATTTTTTGTCTTATATGCTTTAAGGGTGGCCGGTTTCGGCCCATTTCTAGTAATAATTTTAGACTTTTAAGTCTCAATCTACAAGCCACCACTTTCATACAAATCTAAAAAGCAAAAAGTTTCATGAATTTTTCTGTTTAAGCGAAATATACTTTTATCACAAAGTCAAATTTTCTATGTCCTTTATTTTTGCATCATGATGATGTAAACCTATGATATTTTAAACTATTTGATCTAGCAGAATTTATAGTTTGAAATATCAAATGTCGAAGACAGTCAGGTCGCAAATATACATTTATATAGGGATTAGAAGATCAGAGTGATTTTTTTTATTTTTATTTTTGGTTTATACTATTTAATTTTACTCAGGATATTGACAGCAGATCACAAGAATATATGAAAATATACAGGGTGAGTAAAATAACCGGAATTAGCAATGTTTTGATAAAAAAATCTCATAACTTTTGTTTGCTTGATATTTTAGGTATAAAAATGTTAAAGTGTTTCAACAAAAAAAACAGAAATACTCAGTAGGTATCACTATACTAAATCAAAGAATTATTTGAAAAGACGATATCGAATTCGTCACTGAATTCCCATGTTTTTTGGGACACCCTGTACTTTACACCCACACAAACTCAAATTTTCTAATTTCTATATCTTCTCAACCTGATGATGTAAACTGTTGATATTTCTAACTTAGATTTTTTGAGTTTAACAGAATTTATAGTTTAAATATCTAAGGTCTCCGATATTGGGTTGAAAAGATATAAGGATTAGAAAATCAGAGTTTGTGGCGAAGACCTGATTCCTTTGCTGTAAGTTTTTCAAAGATTCAAATTTTTTCAAATTTTTGGGACCTTCCCTTTTATGGAAAATTTTGTGCAAGAGATTTTAGTATTTTAGATAAGGCTAGGAACTTATTCATGTATTATAAAAGCCGAGATTTTAAACTGTGGAATTTCTACATTTTAATTAGTTTATGTTGATTTGTTTATGACTATTTATAATCTTTAAACAAAGTTTATGATTTCCAAAACTAAAAACGCAAATTTTAAACCGTTAAATTTAGAACCTTTTTTATCAAGGTTATTAAAGTTTATTTATAACCTTGATAAGAAAATTCAATATTCTGTCAGTCATTTGTCCATGAGTTTAAAATAAGTGTGTTAAAAATATATTTTCTTCAATATTTTTACATATTTTTAATTTTTCTCTGATTATTATGAGTAACCCATAATGGATGAGACTGGAAAGATTGCCCATGAAATTTCTAAAATATGAAGATTACAAGGTTTAAATTTAATTGTCTTTCAATGGCTTAATCAATGACGTGGCCAAGACAGAATCCAGTTTACACTTGTAGAGAATCATAAATATAGAAAACGGACAATTATAATTCCGAACAGTCGTTTCTGGAGTCTCCTTAAAAGGTAACCCGGTATGAAATTGTATAAATACTGCCTTAAAAATTGTTTTAAAAATAATGATTAAAAGACAGTCTTAACCTTTATCAACCTTTTTGTATGTCTTACAGGACTAAATTAAAAAAAAAAACATTCTATAATTCCGAAAAATCTTAGACGATTTTATAATTAAAATTAAAATTTGGAATTCAAAGTTTTTTATCATTTGTTTGAACTAATAACGACACAAATATTTATAACATTTATTTTTACAAAAAATATGAGATCATTAAAAAAAAATTCAACAAACACAAAGCAGAAAACATAAAAAATAATTCAAATGTGACGAAAATGCAAAAGTCTCTCAAAAACATTGAAGTTTTTCAATTCAACAAGAATACAAAATAATTCAAAACTAATTTATCTCAGTACATAAGGCACTTCTATGTAAAGTTCAAAATAGCCTTAAAAAATAAAGCAAAATATTTTTGATTTAACAATTTGAGATACTTTTCGATTTAAAAAATTGTTTTTCATATTTTCAACTGAATTTTTTCTAGAGTTTTCTTTATCTCGTCTCCAAGAGCTGAAAAATAAATAAAAATAATTACATTTTTTTTTACCAAAAAGGTGCAAGTTTTATAAAATAGCGAATAGCTTTTTAAAAGAAGACTTGAAAAATTGATATTTTCATGTTAAATATTTTTTTAGTATTTATTTAAAGAATTTCAAAAGTTTCATAACTTTTAAATGAAAGCATTTAGCTTAAACCCCTTTAAATGAGTTAAACTGATTCTCTCATTCCCATTGGTCACAAGTTAAGATTTGTTCAACACACTTCAGGTATAGTGATTAGTAGGAACCATAAAACTGTGGAATAAGAAGACCACATTTAAGCAATAATTAAGCATACATGATGTTGTTATAAGGCAAATAGTTTTATCAACAACTTATTGTCATATATGTAGTTAAATGGGCCTGTTTACACTGCACAATTTCTGTGCTATATGTTCATTGGACTGTTAAAAGTCATAATTTAAGTCTTCCTATTCAAGAGTTTTCTGGTTCTCACTTTAGCTTAAACCTATTCCGTCTATTATAAAATTTGAATCTATTCTAGCTGAAGAGCCCGGCATTGCCCGTGAAAAAATTATTTGAAAAAAATGTTGATTTTTTTAGCCTATAACACCCCCCGGCCACCCAAGAGTGTCCACAACAAATTTTGGCCGGCTATACGCAACATATATATATATATATTGTTTT